>NW_028147449.1:0-26958 GCF_008360975.1 Lichenostomus cassidix
TTGCCCGAACCGAGGAAACACAAAACAACCGAAGTTATTTTATGCGGTGCTTTATTGAGGGCCCTGGGGACCTGAGGACTAATGTCCAAAGTCAGAGCCCCAAACCTGCTACAAATCACTGAGTATATATGTGTTTTCTTTCCAAATTGCTTCATCTTAACGAATTTGATTTCTAGACACATCTACCTGATTTATGATTACATTGTGACTTTGTTTTTCGTTAACTGAACATTCTTTATCATCATTAATCTACTACACCCTATTAGATAAGTCACACACTCCACTTAGCAGATTACTTAAATAAACAAACTGTTCTATAGCTACATTCCTTAGACAAGTCTTTCTCCCCTCATCAGTATGCTCTATTGATCCTTTTGATCGCTACTGGCAACTTCGCTACACAACAGTGTTTACACTCAGGCCTACTGATCCCTCCAAGCCTTAGCATGACTACTACTAAAGTTTTTATTCATAGTTTTGCAACAAGTTAGTCCCCCCTTTTGAGCATTCTTCAATTTCCAAGTTGCAAGGATGCTCAAATCTCAAAGTCTTTCTTCTCTATTTGCTGGAGGAGGTGTGGAAGACGTTGCATTCCTGGTCATTGCATTGATCAGCCTTCGGGTATGTAGGCGCTCCCTTCCAATGGTTCCTAAAATACATTTATAAACTCCAAAAATAATTAGAATCAAAATCAAAAACATTATCGCATACTGAATCACCGATGATATCCATCCAGACACCTGGAGTCCTAAAGAGCTAAACACTTCTCCAATCCAATTATGTTCTGCTTCCCTTTCGAGATCTTTTGTTTTGTCTTCTATTTGTTCTAATTGTGAAATGTCCTTTTCCACATCAATAGTTACATTTGGGATATGGATGCAACAATGATCAATTCTCTGGCTCAAATATCCACACACTCCATGTTCCTTCAGTAAGAGCATGTCAAGAGCCATTCTATTTTGTAATGTCATTCTTGTGGTAGCCTGTAACTGAATATTGAAATCTTTAAATCCTTTCTTAGTGGCTGCTGCCAATCTTTCAGTCTGCCCCATTAGTTTATAGAGCATATCCCTGTTCCGATATGAAGCTACAGGTGCAAACAAGGATTCCAAAGCCCACCCGAATTTAACTCCACTGGTTGGCTCATGCCATTCGTTTTCATCATCCAAGTCTCGTTTAGTCCTAGCTGATTGTCGAGTCAAATTAGACTGTTTCCAAAACGGACATAAGGTCGGAATTCCTAAAGTAATTTGTGTGACAGGCCCATCTATTGGCATATGGGTGGTCCACTTTCCATGCCCCATAACCCAAACTAGGTTTCCTGGACTTCTGATAGTAGTAGATTTACAACTGATGTTTCTCTTCCCATTTTTATCTCCTTGAATTTGGTCTGTAATTGTGTGGTTGTATCCTCGACATTCACATCCCCATTTTAGCAAGACTCTTACTGGTACGAGCCCTATTTTATCCTTTGGTGTGTCGCATGTGATTACTTGGGTACAATTCCAAATGTCTTTTTGGTCCCTCTTCTCCCGTTTGGTAGTCTGGAGGTTCATTACCTCAGTGTAAGTCTGGTTTTTACTTCCTGTCCATTGTATGCACCAATTAACTTGTCCTAAGTAGCTATATGTTTCTAAAAGGCTTGGTCCCCAAATTGTTCCCCATTCGTCTTCTAAAGACTGGGTCTGGGTAACATTTTGACAGACTTCCTCCTCTCTAATCTTTTGTTCCTTGAGAGTCACTTTGTTACATGGTTCTGAAACAGGCCCTGAAACAACACACTTATTACCTCTTGATGTTGTCAGCCATGCATAATATCCTGGCATCTGCCTGCATTGGTGTTCAGTAACCTTCCGGACCAACATACAACTCTCTTTCCAGTCATAGTACTCATTAGGAACCAATCTACAGCTCCACGTTACATTTACATATGCCTCAGGCAAATCAGTGACGGGAACTATTCCCCATGGAATTGGTTCTCCCGCTGCTCGAGGCAGAGGTAAACAAGCAGTGATTTTAGAAACATTCTGCATTTCTCCAAAGTCTCAAATTAGACCTACAATTAAGTTTTCTTGTTCTGGGTTATGGTGAAAAACCCAGGTTTTATTTCTAATTTCAACATCTCTAATTCTTCTTTTATTTATTCGTGCCCTAGTAAGGGATACCAAAGTCACAGCGTGTGTCCACCATGCATCTTGGGCAATCCAACACCAATATGTCCCTTCATCCTCTGGTTGAACATCCTGTATCACTAAAGTTAACATGCCTCCTGATCGCTTCTCTAATTGGTATTTCCCCCCTTCCTGGACATTTCCTTTCTTAAACCACCATCCGAACTCAGAGAAAACAATTCCACGCTCTGGTTGGCAAACTAAAACTACAGAAGTACCACGGACTGCCTGGTAAATTCCATGGATAGGTCTTAACCCATCCATTAGATGACTTTTTCCTTGTACTTCTCTCTTCCCGTACCCCATCATAGAACCACAGCTTATCACACAGAGATATAATCCCTCATTTTTCCCTACACGTGCCTGAGTATCATTTAACCATCCAATTCCACTATCGCTTCCTGCCTGCAGGTCACTCTTTCCTTCCGGCCTTTCCCACATTATCCGTCTAGCTAATTTCCACCAAGTAACCGTGAACATGCTGCTACATGCATGTTGGGCTGTGAATGAGCAATTTATTTTTGAGGGCGGACCATCCCACATGTCAACTGATGCTTGGTAAGGTGAGACTTTTATTGCCGAGTTGCTTTGCCATGTCATAACCCCTAGTGCGATTCGTTTATAATCAAAACTCCACCTAATTTTTACCAGACATGTATATATCCCAGCACTTTCCATGCTAACGTTGGTAAGCTGTAATGTGGTATTGCCTCTTTGTGTGTCCTTATCCCAAAATGTACTATTGATAACATTAGTGAGTGTTTGCTCTTTTCTCCAATATGTACTTATCTCATCGACTCCAGCTCCCTGGTCATCAGTGATTTCACAAGTCAAGTTTACAGTCATTCCTTCCATTGCTCCGATTACAGGATCTGAAACAGTGACAAGTACATGTTCATCAACGGGTAATATTTTTAGCATAACCAGAAATACAGCAATTACAATTTTCATTTTGCTCGTAAAATCAATCGCGTGGGGGACACGACTTGGGATTCCCACTGAGTTGGCATCTTCTTGACTCGCATGTAATGTATCCAGGAGTCGATTCCGGCCACTTTGATTGCTGTGAATGTTGTTAGTATCACCTGATACGGGCCGTCCCATGATTCTCTCAGTGGGTCTGTGAACCAGTTCTTCACGTATACTTGGTCTCCTGGTTGAACATCATGCACAGGATTTTCCAGTGGAAGAGGTCTGTTCCACTGCAGGGTTCCACGCAAGGCACTGAGAACTCTATGCAGAGAAACAACATAATTATATACTGCCTGATCCCCTACCACATGCGGGTCTCCTTTTAAAATAGTTGCATGGTAAGGTTTTCCATATAGTATCTCATAGGGGCTCACGCGTAACCTTTCCCTTGGCTTAATTCTAATTCGGAGGAGAGCAAGTGGCAAAGCCTGAGGCCATTGTATTTTGGCTTCTTGACAGATTTTCTTAATTTGGCCCTTTAAAGTTTGATTCATTCTTTCTACTTGCCCACTAGATTGCGGTCTCCAAGGAGTATGGAGATTCCAAGCAATATCTAACATCCGTGCTACATCCTGCACAATATTAGCAATGAAGTGAGGACCCCTATCTGATGACAACCCCAAAGGTACTCCAAATCTGGGTATTATCTCTTTCAAGAGAGTTTTCACTACTTCTTTTGCCTGATTAGTCCTACATGGAAAGGCCTCTGGCCACCCTGAAAAGGTACACACATACACCAGGATATATTTATACCCTTGTGCTTTGGGTAATTCTGAAAAATCCACCTGCCAATAATCTCCCGGTTCTGGTCCTACTTGTAATTTTCCCATCTGAATCTGTTTCCTGACAATAGGATTATTCTTTAAACAGACTGGGCACATTGCATTCACCCGTTTTGCCAATGTTAACATCTGATTGGAAATTATTTCATTCTTCAAAAATTTTACCAATGCTTCTGCTCCCCAATGACTTTTGTTATGTTCAGCTATGAGGATGGCTTTCATTATCTGTATGGGAACAACTACTTGTCCTGTATTGGTTGTGTACCATCCTGTTGCTCCTTTCCGAGCTTTCAATAACATGGCTAGTTTCTCATCATCCTGTGAATACTTTGGAGCTTGTTGCATATAAGGTGTAACAGGGTTTACCTTAGTTGGTATAAGAGCCATCTGAGTCCATACTTGACGAGCTGCCTGCTTTGCAGTTACATCTGCTAAATGATTACCTTGGTAGATTTTTCCTTCTTCATTCCGATGTCCCCGGACATGCATAACAGCCACTCGCTCTGGTCGGTGTACAGCATCCAACAATGCTAACACTTCTGTGCGATGTTTTATTACAGCCCCTTGGGAATTAAGAAGTCCTCTTTCTTTCCATAGTGCTCCGTGAACATGCACCACACCAAAGGCATACTTGGAATCAGTCCAAATATTTACCGTTTTCCCAGTGCTCAATATCAAGGCTCGAGTGAGTCCAATGATCTCAGCCTTTTGGGCTGACGTACCTGGTGGCAAGGCTTGTGCCTCCACAACTCGAGTAACTGTAACCACTGAATATCCCGCATACCTGGTACCGTTTTCCATAAAACTGGAACCATCGGTAAATAATTCCCAGTCTGGAGCATCCAGGGGTTCATCTTTCAAATCCGGTCGGCTCGAATAAACTTGTTCAATCACTTCCACACAGTCATGGGAGAGCTCATGTTCTTCCATCTCACTGTGGAGGAACTCTGCTGGATTAATATGATTAGTCGTTTGGAGTTCTATGTCATCTTGTTCTCTTAGAATAGCTTGATACTGCAGCATTCTACTGGAAGATAGCCAATGACCCCCCTTTTGCTCCAAGACAGCTAGTACCATGTGGGGAACATACACCGTCATTCTTTTTCCCATGGTAAGTTTCCTGGCTTCCTGAATGAGAAGTACCGTAGCCGCAACGGCCCACAAGCAAGACGGCCAACCGGTACTTACAGTGTCCAGTTGTTTGGAGAAATATCCCACAGGCCTCTTCCAGGATCCCAACTTCTGGGTTAGAACTCCCAATGCTAGTTTCTGCCTTTCATTCACATATAATTGAAAGTCTTTGTTTAAATCTGGCAACCCCAAGGCCGGGGCTTCTTTTAATGCTTGTTTCAAATCCTGGAACGCCTTCTTCCTGTTTGGATTCCATTTCAATTGGGATTCTTTTAGAGCCTCATATAGGGGTTTTGCTATCAGGCCAAAATTCGGAATCCATAGCCTGCACCATCCAACCATTCCCAGAAAGGATCTTAACTCCTGGTGATTTCTAGGGAGTGGAATGGAGCATATAGCTTCAATTCTGTTAACCCCCAAACGTCTAAGGCCTTGTGTTAGCTCACATCCTAGGTACAGGACACTTTCTCTGACCAGTTGTACTTTTTCCTTGGATACCTTGTATCCTGCTTGCCCCAACATATTCAATAATGCAACAGTTAATCGGAGGCATACCTTCTTGTCTTCTGTGGCCAAAAGAATATCATCTACATACTGCAATACTACATAAGAATATGGAGATTCTCTCACCTGAGTCATTTTCCATTCTTCTAATTCCTTTGCCAATTGATTACCAAAGATGGTAGGGCTGTTTTTGAATCCTTGAGGCAGTCTGGTCCAGGTGAGCTGTTTCTTCCTTCCTGTCATTGGTTCTTCCCATTCAAAGGCAAAATACTTCATGCTCTCTATTGCCAGTGGGATGCAGAAGAAGGCATCCTTTAAATCAATCACAGTGAACCATTTAAATCGTTCCGATACAGATGTTAACAATGTGTAAGGGTTGGCAACCACCGGGTGAATGTCTTTAACTATCTCGTTTATAGCCCTTAAATCTTGAACTAATCTATACTTACCATCTGGTTTCTTCACCGGGAATATAGGAGTATTATACTCTGATTCACATTCCTTTAATAATCCTTGCACTGTAAACTGTGCTATCAGCAGAGCTACTCCCTGCCGAGCCTCTGCTCTAATGGGATACTGTTTTATCCTAACCGGTTTAGCTCCTTCTTTTAGCTCAACTACCACCGGCTGGGCAACCTTTGATTTTCCCGGAGTTCCCGCCTCCCAAACCCAGGGTACCACTGCATGTTCAATCTCTGTTGGGATCGGTGCCGGGTCCATTTCCTTTATTGCAAATATTTTCCCGATTTCTTCATCCGGAATTTCCAATTTAACTCGACCCTGTTCAAATATAATTTTAGCATTTAATAGAGACAGCAAATCCCGTCCAAACAGAGGCTGGGGGCAGTTTGGCATATACAAAACCTGATGATCCAGTTCCTTTCCTCCGAATTTTAAATTAAGGGGTTGTAGAAAAGGCCTTTCCTCCAATTGTCCTGTAGCTCCTATTACCTGTATAGTTGTGTCACTTATGGGTCCCAACCGTTTATTTAAAACTGAGTGAGTAGCCCCTGTATCAACCATAAATTCCTGCTCCTGTCCGCCTATTTCTATTATCACCTTCAGATCCCGGTCTAGTCTGCTTTGATCCCTATAGTTTCCTAACATCATTGCCTGTGCTTGTGTCTGGGTGCCATCTACCGGCGGTACGGGGAAACCTCCCATCAACCCTACATTACTCATCCCTATCCCATTTCTTATCGGACACTCATTCTTCCAGTGTCCGAATTGACGACAACATGCACACTGATTAGGACCCAACTGTTCCTGTCTACCCTGGCTCATCCCTGCAACTAAAAATCCTCCTCTCCCCCGAGCGAATCCTCCCCTTCCCTGTCCAATTCCCCTTCCTCCCCTTCCCCGGCCCCTTAACCCCCCCGAACGGCAGACTGCTGAATTACTGCAAGAATTCCGGCTTGTTGTCGTTTAGCCGTTTCCTTTTCTCTATTATTATAAACTTTCCAAGCTACCTCCAACAGCTTATCTAAGCGTCGTGTGTCTTCCCCTTCTAATTTCTGCAACTTTTTCCTAATATCCTCTTGTGACTGTCCCATAAACAACAATGCCAATTGTAACTGACCTTCTTCCTTCTCCACATCCAAACTAGTGAAACGCCGTGCTGCCTCTTTAAGTCTCTCTAAAAATGCTGAAGGGGATTCATTCTTTTCTTGTTTTATTGAGTATAGCTTAGACCAATTTAGGGTTTTAGGCATCCCAGTCCGGACGCCTTCAATCAATAATTCCTGATACCTTTTTAACCTCTGTAAACCTTCTAACTCATTTGGATCCCACTCTGGATCATCCCCAGGGACCAATTGATCTATTGTTTCCCCCATTATCAATCGTAACCGGAGTTGTTCCCTAGCTCGTTCTTTGGTTGCTCGTAAGACTATCTCTTTTTCTGTAGAATCCATTAATGTATCTAATAACACTTGTAAATCATTCCAATCCGGATTCTGAGTTTTAATTATCATCTTCACCACCCTGGCCACCCGTTCGGGGTCCTCCCGATAACTCCCAGCTGATTGTTTCCAAATCACCAAATCCCCTGGAGAAAAAGGTACTTTAATAATAACTTTCTCACCACGGGGGCCCATGGCTTCCCTTAAGGGGGCTATCATTCGGGGTTCCTCTTGATTCCGCCTTCCCTGTCTAGTCCGTGCTGCTATGGGGGTTCTTTGTATGCTTCGGGAGCTTGGGGAAGGAGTTTGGGGACGGAGGGTGACTGAGGTATGACTTACTCCAAGTCCTTCCGGGGATTGTATATTATTTTCCTCATTAGTCTCATCCTCATCAGTATCAGTATCATCTATGTCTCCCTCCCCACTTCTGCACGGCGGAGCAGAGGGAACAGGACAAGGGGGGGCAACCATTAAAGATAAATCTTCACCTTGACTAGAAAACCGTACTGCACATTTCACACAGGTTTCACGCGCTTTGCACCCAATACATTCATTTTCATCAGTCCCTGCTTGCAACAATAGCATACCACACTCCTTTTGCCATTCTGTTTTAGACCCCAAATAACGGAACAAATCCAAATAAGGTACCTCATCCCATTTCTCATTATCCCTTAGATAATACATCAATGAATTAATTATGTTCTCATCAACAGTACCATTGACAGGCCATTCCGGTCCCCCCTCAGAAGCATAGAGAGGCCACACATGATTACAAAAATCTATCATTTTTCCTTTGCTTAAGTCCTGGTAAAACCCAGCACTTTTCCATCTTCCCAGCAAGCATCCTAATGGGGTGTTCCCCGGTACTTTACCATTAGCTTGCACCAATGCTTTAAAGGTTTTAAAAGGCATCATAGCAAAACAGAAAGTAACATGCAGAGAATAACAGGTAACATGCAGAGAATACAGATTTCAACAGCACCAAGTATAGAAAGAGGACAGCAACCAAACCAACCAACTTGCCACTTCTCGTCGCCGCGAGGGGCAAGTGCTGAACCTGCGTAGCTTTCGCTTCGTCTTATGGTCAGCGCCTAGGCATCCCCAAGACGTCTATAACCCAACCCTGCGAGGTTCGCCGCCTCGTCTTATGGGCAGGTACCCAGTATTAAACAAATAAAGCACCTTACGGGCTTACCTCCTGCAGTTGTCCGACAGGCGCGGGGGTCGGGCACGAACCGATGACTCCCCGAGAATCACCCGGTGCCGGCGTGGAGTAGATCAGGACGTGAACCGCCCCAGCCACCTTCGGAGTCCTGCCGCGGTCGCCAGAAAACTGTTGCCCGAACCGAGGAAACACAAAACAACCGAAGTTATTTTATGCGGTGCTTTATTGAGGGCCCTGGGGACCTAAGGACTAATGTCCAAAGTCAGAGCCCCAAACCTGCTACAAATCACTGAGTATATATATGTTTTCTTTCCAAATTGCTTCATCTTAACGAATTTGATTTCTAGACACATCTACCTGATTTATGATTACATTGTGACTTTGTTTTTCGTTAACTGAACATTCTTTATCATCATTAATCTACTACACCCTATTAGATAAGTCACACACTCCACTTTGCAGATTACTTAAATAAACAAACTGTTCTATAGCTACATTCCTTAGACAAGTCTTTCTCCCCTCATCAGTATGCTCTATTGATCCTTTTGATCGCTACTGGCAACTTCGCTACACAACAGTGTTTACACTCAGGCCTACTGATCCCTCCAAGCCTTAGCATGACTACTACTAAAGTTTTTATTCATAGTTTTGCAACACGCTGGTGGTCCATAAGCTGGGAGATCTTTCTGAAGTTCTTCCCACATTCCCCACACTCGTAGGGCTTCTCGGTCTCATGAAGCTTCTCAGGAATCTCAAGCTCAGAACTCCGGCTGAAGCTCTTGCCAACTTCCTGGCACAGGGTGGGTCTTTGCTCTTCAGAGCACCCTGGGCTGGGTTTGCAGCCCCTCCTTGTGCAGCATCTCTGGAGCTTTTCCTCCTGGTTGGATTCCTGGGTCATGGAGCTGCTCAAAATGGCCTCTTTCATGAGGTTCTGCCATAAGGACTTGTCCTCCCTGGTCTCTCTCCTCAGCTCGTTGTCTAGGGAAGGAAGGACAGGGAGAGGATTTGGGATTTGCCTCCATGCCAGAGGGAAGGGGAAGGAGATCCTCCCAATCCTTCCCTACCAGGACAGAGTCAGCAGCAGGGTTGTCCTGCAGTCAGGGGCGATGCTGGGCTGGGAGATGGAGTAGAAGAGAGCAGGAAAGGGGCAGTGACTTCCTCCTCACCTGCCTGGCTGTCCCTGGGCATCTTCCTCTTCCTCACAGCCCCCTCCTCCATCTGGCCAAGGTTTGGGAATGGGAAATCCTGGTTTAGAGGACAAGGGGTGACTACGTTGGGTTTGAACGTCGCCCTGTCCAATTCCATCTTTAGAAGTCACTGGACATCTGGTATCCATAAAAATCTCCAGAACACCAAGATTCAGCCCCAAAAAAGCCTCTCCCAGGAGTTCCCCCTCTCTGGTCTCTCCACTTTGGGGTTCTGGGATTCCCTCTCTCTGGGCTGCTGGGGCTCTGTATGGACTGGGAGTCCCCCCTCTCCAGTGTCCTCACCCTCCCCCAACTGCTGGAGGTCCTGGGAATCCCACGAGTTCCCCATCCCCAAGTTCCCCACTTTGGGGTTCTGGGATTCTCCACTCTCTGGGGTCCCATTTAGGGAAGTCAAGGGTTTTGGGGGTCCCAAGGATCCCCTCTCCCCTGTTTCTCTCACCAGGCTGCCAGGGGTCCCCCAGCTCTGCCATTGCCCCTCTCCATTCTCCCCTCCCATGGCTCTCCCAGGGGTCCCCAAAGCCAGTGTCCCCCATCCCCCACTAGGTCCTGTGTGGTCCCTACGTGGCCCCAGGCAGTGCCCAACCCCACCACGGTGGAGACCCACATCCCCCTGTCCCCCACTGGGGCTCTGCCAGCACCGCCATGGGAACCCCCAAAAACACCTCCTGGGGACTCCCCAATGTGCCCCCAAGGGGCATTTGCATAACCTGACTGGGGATTACTGGGCCCATGTTGGGAGGAAATTGGGGACACAATGAGAGCAACTGGGATCAACTGGAGGGTACTGGAACTAGGCTGAGGGGGAATGAGACCACAACTGGGGACACTGGGATCATACTGGGAGCAACTGGGACAACACTTTGGGCAACTGACTGAAACCTGAACCATGCTGGAGGTCACTGTGAGTAACTGGGAAAGAATGAGATTATTCTGAGGGAACTAGAACCTTACTGGGGCAGCTGGGAGTGCCTGGGAGTGACTATGAG
The DNA here is from genome assembly GCF_008360975.1 of Lichenostomus cassidix. Lineage (NCBI taxonomy): Eukaryota > Metazoa > Chordata > Aves > Passeriformes > Meliphagidae > Lichenostomus > Lichenostomus cassidix. The sequence goes on from NW_028147449.1 coordinate 10,821, forward strand.
CATGCTGAGGGACACTGGGAGAGACTGAGAATGTCTGTAACCATACTGGGCTGACTGGAACCACACTGGGAACAGTTGGGACCATGCTGGGGGCAACTGGGAGCAAGAGAGAATGTCTGGAACCACACTGGGCATTACTGGGAACCAGATGAGAGGGACTTGGACAATACTAGGGGCCACTTGGGGGCAAGTGGGATCATACTGGCAGAAACTGGGAACACTTGGAACTATGCTGAGGGCAACTGGGATCATACTGGAATCAGAGTGGAAGCAGCTGGCCCCATGCTGGGGGACACTGGGATCACACTCAGGATGACTGGAATCTTACTGGGATTGACTGGGAGTGGCTGTGGGCAACTGGAATCATGCTGCAAGTAACTGCGAGGAAGTGGGAATGGCTGCAAGCATGCTGGGGGCAACTGGGATATACTGGGAGAGACAGGGAGACACAGGGATCACACTGGAGGCTACTGGGGTCATGATGGCATTGACAGGGAGCAACTGGGATCACACTGGGGCCACTGCCATCATACTGGGAGGGACTGGGATCATACTGGGATTATAGTGGGTGTCAATACACCCTGACTGGGGTTTACTGAGAGCTACTGGGCCCAGGCTGGGAGCCAGTTGGGGATACACTGGGAGCAACTGGGAATGACAAGGTGCATGCTGCTGACAACTGGGATGTACTGGCAGTGACTGGGATAACCCTGGGGGCAACTGAACCATGCTGAGGTAACTGGGAGAGCCTGGGAATGACTATGAGAATGTTCAGGGCAACTGGGATGTACTAGGAGTGCCCGAGACCGTGCAGGTGGTGACTGGAGCCATACTGGAACTAACTGGGAATGTGCTGGGGGGGTACTGTGACCATACTGGGGGTAACTGGGGGCAAGTGGGAGTGACTGGGGCGCTGCAGGGAGAGACTGGCATCATACTGGACTCATCCTGGGATACTACTGGGAGTGACTGTGACTATGCTAGCAGCAACTGGGAGAACTGGGGACACACTGGGCAAAAGAGGGAGGAACTGGGAGCAACTAGGACCATGCTAGGGGCAAACTGCATCATAATAGGGAATGACTGGGACTGACTGGGCTCATACTGGCAGTGATGAGGAAACTGGAACCACTGGGGGCCAGGGGGGCAACTGGGCTCATCCTGGGAGCAGCCACTTGCAGGACCCAGGAGTTCTGAACCCCTTTCCCGGCCATCCCGGCCCTCCAGCCCCCAGATTCCCCTGCCGGGTGTCCCAGCAATCCCAGGCATTCCCCCTCGCAGACTCCCCGCTCCGGGCTCCTGGGGGTCTCCTCTCCCTGGGGTTCTGAAGAGAAGCCGTGGCTCCCGCAGGTCCCCAAAACCGGTGTGTCCCCAATCCCGCCCCGCTCCGGCGCGGTCACCACGTGGCCCCGGGCAGAGCTTGGAGGGCCCGGGCAGAGCCCAACCCCCACCGCGGGGAGACCCGCATCCCCCCGCCCCCCATCGGGGCTCTGCCGGCACCGCCACCGGGACCCCCAAAAACACCTCCCGGGGAACCCCCCATGTCCCCCCGAGGGGCATCTGCGGCTCGGCTTTGGAGTCCCGAAAACTCCAAACATCCCCAAAAAACCCCAAACGCAGGGACCCCCCGAATATTTGGGGCGAGCTCCCCCTCCCCGCTCACCTGCGGGATGGGGGCGGCGATGCTCCAGGGGGGCTGCGAATTCAGGGAATCCCAGACCGCGTGGCTCCTGACCGATCCTCCTTTGGCCCTCCTCTTCCTCTTCCTCCCGCTCCTCCCACTCTGTCTCTCCTCCTCCTTCTCCGCCCTAATCCCACCTCCTTCTCCTGGTGCCCAGCGCCGGTTTTGCAGGTGCCCAGAGCCCCAAAGCAGCCCAAAGCGCTCTGCCCTGGGGGGTCCCCAAAGCGGCCCCGCCCCGCGCGGCACTGGCAGCACCAGTCCGGAGCAGTGCGCAGCGCGGGCGGGCGGCATCAGCCGTGCCGGGCAGGGCCGGGCAATGCCCGCGGGGCTCTCCCCGCACTCGGCCCCCAGTTGCCGGGACAGCAAGGGGGGCCCGGCCTGGGCGCCCCCCACCTCCCCCCTCCCCAAATTCCGCTCCCGGGGGCGAGGGGGGGCGCAGGTGGGGTCCAGAGGTGCCGGAGCCACGTGTCCCCCCGCTGCCAGTGCCACCCCCGAAGGATCAGGGGTACCCCAAAACTCCCTCACAGCTGCTGGATACCCCGCAAGCCCCTAAGGAGTGGGGTCCCCCCGGCTTCATCACCCCCAACCTTCAGCTGCCTCATCTCATGCCCCATCCCACCCATCCCCCTCCCCCAGACTTCATCCCACACCCCAATCCACATCCCACCCATCCCATCCCATCCCTTTTCCCGGCAGAACCCACCGGGACCCCCGAAAAACTTGCGACTAGGGGACTCCCCAGTATTCCCCCAAGGGGCATTTGCGACTCACATTTGGAGTCCTGCAAGATCCAAACATCCGCCTCAGTCCCTGCCCCCCCCAGCCCTGGCAACGTACACAGAAAAACCCCAATCCTCCCAGGAGCAACCAAAGATATTTGGAGCTCGGTTCTGGAGTCCTGCAAGGTCCAAAAATCCCCCCAGCCTCCCAAAAAGAACCGCAGGCACTGCCCAAGATATTTGGGCCGAGCTCCCCCTGCCCGCTCACCTGCGGGATGCCCCGGGGTGGCGATGCTCTCGGGCCGAGGGTTGCGGACCCAAAGAATGATAGACACATGTGGTGATTCCTTCTCCTGCTTCTCGTGCTGCTCCACCCCTCCCTCTCCTCTTCCTCCCGCCCCTCCCCCTTTATGCCTCCTCTTCCTCCCGCTCCCCGTCCTCCATCCCTACTCCCCACCCGCTCTTCCTCCTCCTCTGTCTCTCCTCCTCCTCTCCTGCCTCTTTCTTCTCTTCCTTTTATTTCTGACTGCCATCCCGGCTTTGTCTCACATCACCCCTGGTCCATCCCGTGCTCAGCAGAGCATCCTGTGCTCTGTCAGCACTCTCTGCTCCTTCGGGAAGGATTTGGGATTTCTGCCAGGCACAGACACTGAACCTCACCCCAAACTGCCCCGGTGCCATTGCTGTCCCCTCGGCGCTGGGCAGCTGCTGTCCCAGGGGAAGCAGGGACACAAAGGAAGCCAAGTGCAGCCCAGCTGCCCACGCTGATCCAGACGAGCCCCAGGGACAAGGTCCTGCAGAGCCACACGGAGCCCTCGGCTCCTGGCTGGCAACGGCTTGTGTTGTGGCTGCCCCAGCGGCCAGAGCGAGTCCTGGAGCTCCCCCAGCTCCTGCAGCAGGACCCAGGTTCTACCTGCTCTGCCAGGCCCTGGCCAGGGGCCAGCAGATCCACTGGCTCCATGCAAAGGGGGAAGACAAGAAGGATGCATTGGATGCAGCCCCCAAGGACCTCGAGCAAATTGTTCAGGAACATCCAGACCTTGACCTGATGTTTGCAAAGCTGCAGCTGGCAGAGTTCTGTGGTGCAGAGCCCAGGACATCAGGCTCAGTGTATAAAGTGGGGGAACAAGGAGGAAGGCCGCCCAGCAGAGCTCCCTGCTTCAGCTGGCAGGGCCTCAGCGCCCGCCCTGTGCCCTCCCGCCCCGATGGCCGCGCCAGGCCCTGCTTGCTGCCCTGATGGTGGCACTGCTGGCCCCCAGTGCTCTCCAAGGGCTTCTCCGGGGCACCTTCCTGCGGCCTGTCAGTCCCTGCACCACCAGAGACCTGCAGGAGCAGGGGCTGTTTACAAGGGCCTGCAGGGACAGCACCAGGGCCAGTGGCCTCCCACTGACACAGGGCGGGCTGAGGCCACAGGTGTGGCACAAACTGTGGGCTCTGAGGCTGCTGAGGCCCTGGCCCACGCTGCCCACAGAAGCTGTGGCTGCCCCTGGATCCCTGGCAGTGCTCCAGGCCAGGCTGCATGGGCCTTGGAGCAGCCTGGCAGGGTGGAAGGTGTCCCTGCCCACGGCAGCAGCCTTGGAACAAGAGGATTTTTAAGGACCCTTCCAAGCCAAGGCGTTCTGTGATTCTGTGATCACAGGGCTTGGGGCAGCTGGGCTCAGATTGTGATTAGAACCAGTTCAGCACTGCAAGTTTGATTGAGTTCAAGGAGACTGTTGATGAGCCCAGATTGACAACTCGTGAGATTTACCAATGCTAGAGGTCTGGCTGAGATTAATAAAAGCTTGAACTATCCAGATTTTTTATTATTGTAGTTTATTGAAGCAATGCCTCCCAACAGATAGTGACACTATATATGGTTTTACTTGTATATAAAAATAGTATTATAGAGGGATTATATAATATATATATTATCTATGTAATAAATAGATCTACTTTATGAAGATCTTTCCAGACCTAAATGCACTAAGAGTGTTACTAAGTGTCACAACAGATAGTGACAACACTAAATATGTGCTCTATTGTTATTGTTTAATCATAATTTAAAACCGTCATAGCAATACAGAATTAATATATATTCATAATAAAAAATCTTCAAATATTTATAATTATTTTTTCTCATTATATACTAATGACAGATTTCTTACTTTTGATATTATCTAGTGTATGGTTTTGTTTTCTTGTCTTTTAATATTATATATGACAACTAATGAACCATGTAATATATAATATGTATTAATTAGATAGATTTATCATGGAAATAAAAGTCAAGATACTTCTATATACAAGATTTCAGGTCAGCTCCAACACAGTTGGTACAATGCTGACCTAAAGGTGTCCCTTCTGGGGACAGGGAGAGACACAGTCCATTGTGTGATCCGAGGCCAGGAGAGCTAGTTTTTCCTCTTGGTCATTTCTTCCCTGGTTTTTTGTCTTTTTCTGCCCCACTTTCCCACTTCCTTCATACTGTAACTTTAGGTCCTTCCCATAGGGCTGGAACAATTGCATGTTACAGGTGGGGTTTGGTGGCTTTGGCCATGCGTGTAAGGCATGTGCTCTCTTCATCTGCATGCTTAGGAGTGGGAAAGTTCGTATGCAAGTGGGGCTTAATGCAGATCTGGGTGACTTGTTTTGGGAAATGAATTGATACCAGGAGGTAGAATAAACACTCCCGTGGTCCCCCAGCTGCTGAGGAGAGGCTGTGGGACCTTTGCCAGAGTCTTTGCACACATCCTCCTCTCCTTTAAGGAGCAGATTTGTACTATGAGGTGCTTCTCTGCCGCCAGCTGTGAGCATCTCAAGCACAGCTCTGTGCAGCAGAACCTCTTCCAAGGTGTCAAGGCTTAAGGATTTCCAGGAGACGATGTTGCAGATCTAGGTACTGACTTATCACCTGAGAATGGGCAACAGGATCCACGGCCATACGATGGAAGAGATTGAGTGTCTCAGCCATTTGGACATCTGGGGGCAAAGTGATCTCCTCAGGAAGCCTGTGGTTGCCCACAATAAAGTGGTTGAGACGTTTGTCTTTCAGGTTTAAGCGCAGGCTGTTGCTGATATCCACAATTCGCCTCAGGAAATGTCTCATTTGCCACTGTGACACCGGTACAGCGTTCAGGAGGTGCATGACAATGGTCTTCATGGTGTAGCTGGAAAAGCCTAGGCCCTGCCGAAGACAGGTGAAGAACTGCAGGTACTTGAGGTGCAAGCTGTAAGGGGGAGCCTGCCTGGCAATGTGCCTGAAGAACTTCATCTCTGCCACGGCGAAGGTCTCGAGCCACCTTGTTCTTGGGGTGAGGGGCTTTCTAGACTCGCTGCTAACAAAGACGTCTGAGTCGCCTCGCTGCACCCCAAAGAGCATCTCAATCCTGAAGCTTTTTCTGCCGTTGGTCACCTTGAACTGGCAGGAGCGTCTGGAGGGCAGCAGCACTAGACGCCAGTTGTGTGACTGAGGCAAAGCTGGCCAGATGTCTCTCAGCAGTTGGTAGAACCAGAGGCCTGTTTTCTGCACATCAAGGTAGGAGCCGGTGCACAGGGTGCGAAGGAGGCTGGGATCCTGATTCCTCCTCAGCTCCTCCTCGGGGTGGTGCAGGAAGCACAGCATGTTGTCAGCCTGCTGCTCCCTTGTGCAGGTGCACTCCAGCTCCACACGGACATGGAAGCTCCTGCCGGGCCTCCACATTGCATTGGCCAACTCCAGGTGGATGGAGTGCCCTTGGGGAGGAGTCATGGGTACGAGAAAGCGATACACAACATCCTCCTCTCGGGCAGTCCAGCCTTCAAAGGCATTGCCCACCTGGATGGCTCGTTGCAGCACCGGGTAGAAACTGTTTGACAAGACGCGTCCAGAGAAATTGATGAATCTGTCCATCAGGTCAGTTGTCCACATGCAGCCTGTCTCCAGGTCCTGTATAGACCACTGGATGCGCCACAATAGCCTCCATCCTATGAACACGTGAATAACATCGTGTACTACATTTGCATCTGCAATTCTGAATGCATTTGTACCATCATTTTGTTCTTCATGCTCCTGTCTCCTCAGGCTCCTTTCCCTCCAGGTAAACCACAAGACCAAGACAGAGACCAAGATGACAGGAAATGGCCAGAGCTGCCAGTACTGCAAGGCAGACCCCAGCAGGTCTCCCCAGGCCCAGCCACTCTGCTCCAGGAGTCTGAGCTGCTCCAACTCTTGCTCCAGCCGAATCCTCTCCTCTTCCAGGCGCTTTGCACGCAACTCCACGTGCAGTCGCAGTGTCTCCACATCCATACTACCATCCATGGGCTGTGGGTATTGAAGAAGGCTAGGCAAAGCAAGGACCAGGAATATCCAGGACTCCATGGTCTGCAGGAGGATGGAGAGAAGGCCTTGAGTGGGGCTGGGAGGGAGGCAGCTGGCAGAGGGGGCAGCAGGGGCAGGAATCACAGGGATGTAGGGGCAGGAAGGAAAGGGCCCCAGAGAGCTGGCAGGAAGCAAGGCCTGTCCTGCTGCCCCAGCAGCAGCAGCAGCAGCAGCAGCACTGTGCCCTGCCCAAGGCTCCCCTGTGAGGGGCTGTCCCTGCATGCATGGGGAGAAGCCACCCCCAGGTGCAGCGTTTCTGCCCCAGCCCTTGTCCAGCCCAGCCTCCCCTCCACCTCCAGTGTGCACTCACCACTTGCCCAGGCTCAGTCGGGGCAGCGTTGTCTGCTGGGGCCTTTTATATCTGCCCCCATTGTGACACATCCCCTGTGATGTCACAGGTGCCACAGCGCATCACAGCCAGGCCAGCCCCACTCTTTGTCCCCAGCCCAGCTCAGCCACTCAGAGTGGCTCTTGTTCATTGCTTAAGGCTGCCTTTGAGTAAATGTTCTTCAAAGAACTTCCTCTGGTCCTTCTTTTAAATCTTTCTGAGGGTGGTAACTCTGCTATTTCATAGGGCAGCCTGTTCACAACCTTGATATCATTTTTGGTGAAGGAATAGAGATCCAATCTAAACCTCCCGTGGAGTAACTTGAGGTAATTTCCTCTGGTCGTATGGTTGGTTTCCTGGGAGAATACACTGACCCCTGCGTGGCTACAACCTCCCTTCAGGGAGCTGGAGAGAACCATAAGGCCCTCCCTGAGGCACTTTTTCTCTGTGCTAAACACCCCCACCTTCCTCAGCCCTTCTTCATCAGACTTGTGCTCCACACCATTCCCCAGCTCAGTTGTCCTTCTGTGCACACACTCAAGCACATCCATGTCTTTCTTGTTGTGAGGAGCCCAAAACTGAACACAGGATTGGAGGAACAGCCTCACCAGTACCCCACGGCAGGGGATGATCACTGCTCTGGTCCCACTGGCCCCACTGGTTCTCACACAAGTCACAATGCCATTGGATTCTTGGCCACTCGGGCACACTGCCGTCCATCAACCAGTACCCCCAGGGCCATTTCTTTCTCAGCTTTCCTGCCCCTCTTGCACCAGCCTGTAGCACTGCATGGGGTGGGTGTGACCAATGGGCAGGACTCAGCATTTTGCCTTCTTCTGTCTCATACAGATGGACTTGACCCACTCATGACACCTTTCCATAGCCCTGAGTAGAGCCTTCCTACCCTCAGGCAGATCAACACTCCTGCCTTACTCACTGTCATTTAGATTGAACTCCATTCACCACCATGCTATCTCCTAGATCTAAGAGCAGTGTCCAATTGCTTCTTTAGGACCAACAGGCTTGAGGCCAGTAGCCTTTCCTGGGAGGAGTTTGTTCCACTGCTGGTCCATCCCCACAGTGAAGAAAGAAACTTTCCCTAATCACCAACCTGAGCTTCCCTCGGTGCAGCTTTAAGCCATTGCTTTGCATCCTTTCCCCAGATCCCAGAGAAAAATCAACACCTCCCAGTGTGCTTCCCCTCATGGGGCAGCTGTAGACAGCAGTGAGGTGACCCCTCAGGCTGCTCTCCTCTCAGCTGAACAAGCCCAGCATGCTCAGCCGTGCCTCATAAGAGCAGCCTGCCAGTCCTTTCCTCATCTTTCTTGCCCCCTTTGGACAGCAGCTAACATTGCTCTATGCTTCTTGCAGTGTGGCTGCCAAAGCTGCACACAGTGCTCAAGGTGAGGCCACAGCAGTCCTGAGGGCACTTGGCCCAATCCCTTCTTTGCACTGGCGAGCTCCACTGGGCCTGATGCAGCCTGGGACAGGCCTGGCCCTTCTGGCTGCCAGGGCACTTTGTTGACTCCTACTGACCTTACCGTCCAGCAAAAGGCCCAGATCCCTTTCCAGAGCACATACACTTCTATTTGCCACCTAAGTTGCTGAAGGAGATTCCCTGGCAGCCAAGCCATCCTTCCAGCCCTCTTGCTTGGCTTGCAACACTTTGCAATTGCCTGCTCCTGTGCTCTATGGAAACATCCCTAATAGAAAGGCACGAGCATTCGAGGCAGTGTTTCTGTCCAGGCCCTCATCCAGCCCAGCCTCGCCTCCACACATGCACTCACTGCTTGCCCAGGCTGTCCTGGGGCAGCATTACCTGCTGTGGCTTTTTACAGCTGCCCTCATGGTGACACTTTCTCTGTGATTTCAAGGTGCCACAGCACTCCACAGCCAGGCCAGGGAGACATAGGGTGAAAATTATCTTTGTAGCCACTGTGGTCTTTAGCACCTGCTGTGCCAGGGAGACCACTGAGAGGAGGAAGCTGCTGCTTTTGTCAGAGGGCTGCTGTGCAGGGATTCCCTTTCCTTGCTGAGTCCCATATCCTCTCCTCTTTTTCCTGCGGTATGAGATCAGGGGATCATCTGCATGGTGTCGGGAGGCTTGGGCTGCAAAGGTAGCTCCTCTCAGAGGAGAGAAATGGGTTGTCAGTGGGTAGCAGAGATTCAGGCTGGCAGGAAGCATTTGCATGTGAGGAGAAGCTTTCTGCCACATGCATCAACCAAGGGAATCCATGTCTTTCAAAGCAGAAGGAAAAATGTGAATTTTCCTGGTACAAAATTGAAAGCTTTGGAATGGAAGTCAGTGCAGGAATGTCCCAGGATGTTGGTGTGGATTTTACTAACCTGCAAGGCCAGACTGTGAAGATGGGATCCCTGCACCCAAGAAATGCCCTCTTGCTCTGGGGCCTTCCATGGCACTGGCAGCACAAGTGAGAGCCCTTCCTTGGCCTTTGCCTTCAGCAAGGCCCCAGGTTGGGCAAACCCTGAATTCCCTGTTAAAGCAGGTCAGGTTCACACTGGCCTGAAGGATGACAGAGGACAAGACAAGCTCAAGAAGGTGCTAATGCAACGCGGCTTAGGCTCCAGCTTTCTGCCCTTGTATCTCTGGAGCAGAAAATTCAAACGTTAATGCTTGGGTTTGGCGATTGTGTTGTGTTTTGTTTGCAGCATTTTCCCCCACTGGAAGACCTGTGGCATTTTCCATGTTGCACACATGGGTTTGAGAGGTCCACTCGGTGCTGCCTAGATCAGTGCCAAAAATGTGCCTTTGCCCCTCTCTCTCCTCTGTTACGAAGTGTCTTTGGAGGGATTGATGGGAAACACCCTTTCTGTTTTCTCACCTTGTGCTCAGCAGCTGGGAGAACCACAGATTCCTCCTGCCCTGCCCCAGCTTGAACCTGGAAGGGTTCTGCAATAGGGGAACAGGGCATGTTGCTGGCGGCTCAGCTGCCAGCACCAGTGCTAGCCTGTGTGGAAGGCTCATCTGTATGGCTTGAGTCAGCTCCCAGCTGCCAGCATCTGGGCTGTGTCCTGCCCCACATTCATGCTGCCATCAAGTCGGAGGCCACAAACCTGACACTGACAAGTCCACCTCGCAACCATGTCCCCATGTGCCACATCCACACATTCTTTGGATGCCTCCAAGCATGGCAATTCCACCAAGTCCATGGGCAGCCAGTGCCCGTGCTTGACAGCCCTTGCAGTGGAGAAATTTTTCCCTAATACTAAGTCTAAAGAAGTCCTGGCACAACTTGAGGCCATTTCCTCTTGTCCTGTCCCTTGTTCCCGGAGAGCAGAGCCTGAGCCCCACTTGGCTGCACCCTCCTTTCAGGGAGCTGTGCAGAGCCAGAAGGTCCTGCCTGAGCCTCCTCTTCTCCAGGCTGAGCTCCCCCAGCTCCCTCAGCAGCTCCTGGTGCTCCAGGCCCTTCCCCAGCTCCCTTCCCTTCTCTGCACCTTCTCCAGCCCCTCAGAGTCCTTCTTGTCAGGATGGGCCCAAAACAATCCTGGGCTTGTGGTGCCTTAAACAGAGGGATAATGGCAGTGACCAGAACAGAGGGATAATGGTTTCTAACAGCTTCCTCCTGGATGCCTGAGCAGTACTAGCATGGCTGCAGGGACACAACTAGCTCTGAAGTCTTTTCTGCCACATGCACTCATGTCCCATTGCTTTGTGATGTGATGCTTTCTCTGATTCTCACACAGCCTGGTCACTCTTTCCAGCAGTGTTGTGCCTGATCAGCCTATTCAAGCAGCATGGAGAAATGGGGAGCCCTGGTGTGTGGCTAGCACAGGTCTTTCCCATGAGAATTTTCTCCTGTGTTTTATAAACAAAGATAAAGTTTGGATGTTATTAAAACAGTGTCTCGAGATTTGGACAGTTCAGGCCTGGCCAATCAGGCCTAGGGGGAGGTTTCTGACTGACCAATCTGGGTGACCTCTGAAAAGTCTATATAAGTTGGAATCAAAATAATAAAGCTCTCTTTTCTTGCCACGCTGAGAATCCGGGTCTTTTTCTCTGCTAGCGGCTCAACAGCAACACTAGTGCTTCTCCTCTTTTTGGATTGCATCCAGCAAATCTTTTATCAGTTCCCAAGTGCTTTTGAATTCAACGAGAATCTGCTCATCACACTGTTTGAACACACTTATGCATCCCAGCTTGGTACATTCATAGGAAACCATGAAAATGAAAGGTTGGTAAGGATGGTTGATTTGAATCCTTTAAATGTTGGGCTGAATGTGAAAAAAAGGTCATGGAGTCATGGAATGGTTTGTGTTGGAAGGATCCTTGAAGATGATCTAGTTCCAAAGTCCCTGCCATGGGCAGGGACACCTTCCACTAGATCAGGTTGCCTCAAGCTCTGTCCAACCTGGCCAAAAATCTCCACCCACCACCAGTTTTAGTCTCTTATACAGAAACTCTTCCATAAAGGGATCAACAGCTGGAGTTTGACATGAGTCATAGCTGTGGGAAGCCTGGAGGAGAAGGTCAAGGCGAGCAGAGCACACAGTTGGCAAGTCTGGGCCTCATCTGTCCGGGAGGAATGTGACTCTGTAGCCTGGTGGCTCTGACAGCCCCAGGTACAGCCCTGAATGAGGCTGCTGGGAATAGCGAACAGGATGAGGACTGGAGCCTCCCACAGCTGCCAGAGAGGTTTGGATTCCTGTTTTGAGCTTGGCAGTTACAGAATCACAGAATCATGGGGTTGGAAGAGACCTTCAAGATCACCGAGTCCAACCCATGGCCTAACACCACCTCAGCTAAACCATGGCACATGAGTTCTGCCCTCAGGACTCCTGACTCCATTAAGGCCATGTCTGATGGTCTCCTGCTTAACTGAAGGCCACTGAACAAGCAGGGGAAAAGAGAAGTGATGATCCAGAAGAGGAAGGCAAGTTAAAGCTTCCTGTAAACCTCTCTTAAGTAAACAGGGCTTAGAAGAGACTCTGTCGCCTTCTGCAGGGCTGCTCACCTGGTCCTCTGCAAAACCAAGTTAGACTTGAAACCAGTAAGATAAAATTTGGAGGAGTATTGAATGTTACGTGTGATAACCTGCCTGTCTCATCTGAGCGCCTGGGAGCACAGAGAGGGTTTGAAGTCATGTTAAGCTGGTGCTGTCTGAAGCATTCACAGAAGTGGTGAATCTCCTGCCAGGCTGGCAGTTCAATCTGCTAGTGCAGGCAAATGAAATTTGGTGGAATCTAAGGAACAGATTGTAATGTGGAACTCCTGGAGGTGTCTCGCTGTTGAACCGCTAGCAGAGAGAAGGAGACCGGTCTTCAGTGTGGCAGAAAATGTCTATTTTTATTAATCAATTTCAACTTATATAGACTTTCAAAGGTCACTCAGATTGGTCGGTTGAAAACCTCCCCCCCAGGGCAATTGGCCGGCTTGAACTGTCCATATCTTGAGAGACTGTTTAAACAAACATGCAAACTTTATCTTTGTTTATAAAACACAGGAAGAAGAAGAGAGAAATTTTTCTCGGGAAAGGTCTGTGGTTGCCACAGAGATGGGATTCCCCCAGGGAAACAGAACTACTTGTTCTGTGTTCTCAGTTCCTTCCTGCCACCAGAGGGACCTGTCAGACGTGACCATTCCAGCAATAACACTGCTTTTATGTGCTCACAAATTCCATTTCCATCCTTCCCTGACCTCTCAGCTCTCCCTTAACACAGGAGCTTGATCCCTTTCCAAACCTGGCACTCAAAGCACTGTGAGGAGGTGACCCACTCTTCACCTGGACAGCAGGCAGCCAACTTCCACCAACTTACAGGTGTTCCCCATCTTTTATTCAACACTGATTGGGATCAGCCAGGTTGAGTAAACTGCTTTAGGTTTACACCCTGTGTCATGATGCTGAGAGCTACTGAAGGGGAAAAACTTGTGGCTACCTAGTCTGTGTGGTCCTGACAACAGGAGTCTTTGCAGATCAAAGGGTAGACAACTAACTTGCTCCTGTGGCTTTCTTAGGGCTAACCTGGAGCTGCATCAAAAGACTCTCCCCATGGACTTGGGTGAACACATCTGAAGAGCTAAGCAAATTCCACAATCCACTTTTTGAGGCCAGCAGCTGTGTCATCTGGCCCTCCGTGTCCGAGGGGGAACTACAGGTCTGGGAGGGTAAGCCAGGTTTGCTCTTCCTGTTGCAGGCAATATCTCTTTGTGACTATTTGTCAGACTTCATTACTGGCCATTCTGGAGAATCCATGTGCAGTGGGTTCCCTACTGCAGAAACTTTCTCCATCCCATGCGTACTGAAGCGTTAGTAACAGTGCAACAAGCAGGCTGTCATGGCAGGGTGGAGACTGAAAATGGGTTGGTCTGATAGGTATATGAGTCCAAAAAGGAATGAAACCCCCTCATTTTCCTTTTATTAACCTTGTTTAATAGAATGGTGAACTTGGAGAGGAGGGTCAGTACTTGAAACTGCTTTTTAGGGGAGAGGGAAAGGGAAGAAAGTGTCAACTGTGTGAACCTTACTTGAGAGCTGATGGAAAAATAATAACCCTCATGAATTCCAACTTTTATCAAGAAACCCTTGTGACTTGTGTCTCTCTGGGCTTCCAGATATCTTGTCATGGTGGAACAGGAACAAGTTCCTTGATGAAGCTAAAGACAGTGAGTTTGACATCCAGAAGGAAATATCACAGAAGGAAATTGAGGAGTTGAGTACGAAGGTGGCAGAGGTGAAGAAACCATGAGCTGGCAGAGCTTTGCCTCAGGCCTTCCCTTCCCTGACCTTGCCTTCCCTTTATATGATAGAGTAAACATGGGAAAGTGCCTGTGTTGCTGAGCCCTTGGGTACAGCTGACCCTCAGCCCTCCCACTGCTGAAGCCTTCCCTCCATGCACCTCCATGCACCTCTGTGCTTTTTTGGGAGGGATCTGTGTTTTGTTTACAGAAGATACACACAGTTGGGCACAATGTCCCTTCTTGGCAGCTTTTCTGTCTCAGAATTTTGTACAGTGTCAGCAGAAGCTGGAACTCTTCCATCCAACTGTATGGATGATCAGGATGGGCCAAGAGACAGGAGCTCTCCAATTTTTGTTGGGCTTTTTCTGGTTTTGTTCAACTCTCTAAACACTCAGAGGAGTAAAATACAGAGTTCTATAGAGACAGGGAAAGGCAAGAGTAGGTAAGGCAGCTTAGTTCTTTAGTCTCCTAGAAAAACTAGAAATGGTTAAAATCCAATTACAGGTTCTGCCAATCTACACAGTGCTCTCAGTAGGCTTCACATCCAACACTTAGGTTATTGTGTTCAGCATTGGCTTGGGAGCAGGAAATTAAATACCAAACCTGAGCAAGACATTTCAGAGCAATACAGAATTGAAGCAGGGATTTTGCTTCTAATGTTTAAGCTGTGACTATACATAAAACACTCTTAAAGGTTATGCAATTTCCTAACACAATAATTACAGTTTGAGGTTAAGAACAGAGAAGCAGAGAGGGTTTTTGGATCTTTTGGATATTTGGGAGGATCTGGAGGTTTTAGTGGTATTTGGTGTAGTTTTCTCCATTGCTTTGCACTCCAAAATATAAGAGGGATCGATCTGTCACCTCAAAACCACTCAATGCCCCTGAAAACCACTCAGTGCCAGCCCAAAATTACTTGATTCCTCAGCCCCTCAGGGTGGAATGGGGTTGGAAGGGGATTGGGCGAAGTGGGATGCAAATCAGGAGGGGTGAGTTTGGCATTGAGTGGGGCAGGATAGGTGGGATGGGGATTGGGAGGGGTGGAATAGGAAAAATAGGGCTTGAGAAGAGCATATTGATTTCCAAGAGGGGTGGGATGTGTTTTTGTGGGGATTGGGAGAGTGGGGCAGGGTCTGGAATGAGACAGCTGAAGGTTGGGGTGATGAAGGGAGGGAGAACCAGTTCCTCAGTGGATGTTTGAGTATTCCACCTTCCTGAAGGGCTTTTGGGGCACCCCACATTTTGAAGGCAGTTTTGTACTCCTGAATTCTTGGGGTGTTCCTGTGAGCAGCTCTATGGAGGCCCAATGCCAGGGGTGCTTGCCATGGGCACAAGCTCAGAGCTGTAGCCAGAGTCCATTGCCTCAGTGCTGGAGAGCAGAGAAATGCTGGATGGCCCCAAACATCTGGAGTGTGTGTTTGGGGTTGCAGGGCAAGTTCTGCACTGGTGGGGCATTTGGTCACTGGCCCAGCCCAGCCACTGCAGCCTCTGGTCCAGCCCTAAAGTGGATGCCAAGCCCCTGGCACCCCAAAAGCCCCACCTGTGAGAGGGAGCAGAGCAGGTAAAGGCTGTGACACAGGTGTGACACTGACACGTCCCACGGCCCCAGAGCTCACAGCAGCTGAGATGGAGCTGGATCCAAGGCTGGGACTGTGGATCTCAATCTCTCTCTCTCTCTAGTTTCTCTTGACTTCCGCTTCTCAAAATCTGGATAACTTGAAGTTGGATGGGTTAGAGTTTGCTGTGACAGTGCTTTGTGAATTGCATTACTGTAATTCCATCTTTAATAGAAGCTATCAGCTAAGTGAAATACTCTTCCTCTGTTCAATTGTTACATCATTGGTTATAAGTTAGGTTAAATACAGTTAAGAGCTGTTCTTCTAATAAGTTATTAATTTTAAGATATAAGTTTAGGTTACAGTATAAGTGAAGTTCTGTTGAGTTTGAGGGCTCTCAAGCTTTTAGGCCATATTCATCTCTTCCCTCACTGTCTTTTTTCAGAGGCACCCACACACACACACGGTGCCTGTTCTCAGGTCATTTCTGGTTTGATTGCCTGAATTTCCTTGGTTTCATTGTTGCTTTTTTCCCTTGGTGTGCCTGAACTGTCCAGCTAGGAGCAGAGTGACTCTTTCCAAGGGACTTTCTCATGCTGTCACTTAATATTAAACCTGATTTTTGCTGATCTCTCGCTGAGGATTTTTTAAGTGCTCTCAAGCCCTCATTCATAAGAGCGTGAAGGAGCCCTGGGCCAGGCTCTCACCCTGGGGGACACGGGGACACTGCTGGGAGGTCCCTGTCCCCCTCTCCCAGCCCCCAGGGCCCTGTCCCCCCTGTAGCTGTCTCAGGCTCTGGCGGTCTATCTCATGGAACA
>NW_028147450.1:0-26925 GCF_008360975.1 Lichenostomus cassidix
TTCCCAGGCTCTGGGTGGAAAAGGCATGGCAGCTGTTTGGAGGAGGGAGGGTCCTGCTGGAGTCCCCAGAAACCCATCCAATTTTCTGAACCGTATCCATTTCTTGGAAAAGTATTGCCTTCTGAAGATTCCACCTTTCAAAATGTTGAATGCTTCCATCTAATCTGGCTGTGCCCCTTCCTTTCTCAAGTGATAAACGGAATGAATGTGCTGATGGCGAAGTTTCCCGGAGGAAGCAGTGGCTCATTGGCAGCCTCTGCTGAAGGAAGGGAGGCGATGCCAGGCACAGCCACAGGAGGTAATTGCTGGGCCTCTGGGCCTGAGCCCTGCTGAGGCTTGAGCTGCCATCTCTGCTGCTTGGCAGCGCAGGCACAGCCCGGAGCAGACAGGCACAGCACAGACGAATTATCTCGAGAGGGCTCAGGGGACTCGGCTACTGAGCAGTCCTGCTGGGGTCCCTCTGTGGGAGACTCATCCTGAAACCTGGGAGTGACTGCAAGGGGTGCCCATGGTGGGGAAAAGGCAGAGGGTGAGAACAGAGCTCCAGTACAGCCTGAGTGGCCCTGACTCCATCCACCTGGGCTCTAGGACCTGTCCGAGCAAAAGGAGAGAGAGACGGAGGGAGGGAGGGAGGGAAGGGGAGAAAGATAAGTTATAGCACTGCCAGCTGCAGTTTGCCCCAGGGCTTTAAAGAATATTTTTTCTTCATGGGAGTGAGATGTGCCTGAATGTCCCTGGGTTGGACCAATTTCCTCTCCAGGGATGTTGCACAGGGCCTGCAAAGAAGGTGGACAGTGGACAGGAGCCAGCCCAGAGCTCTCCTGGCCCCTCTGCAGCTGTGGCCATGTCCACTGATATCTGGCTCCCATAGCCTTACCCAACCCCCTTGCAGTGCCCAGTGCCCTAAGGCAGAAGGGGATCCCAGCACACCATGGAAACAGTTCTCAGCTGTGCTCCTTTCTAGATTGGGATCGTGAGATGGATTATCTGGAAGCCTCGCTGGATGATGGCTTGAAGATCTTGGAGCATGCTGGAGGTAAGTTCTCAATGTCCCTTTTACTGAGACCATGATCAGTGTCAATGTATCAAGAGCTAACTCATGTGCCACTTCCCTGAAGATCATCTCAAGGCTGAAAGCTTCTGGAAATCTTGCCCTGCTCCCTTCTCAAGCCCTGAGTGATCCCATAGGAATGCTATCAGTGGGAGGAAGGAGCATTTAGTTGTCAATCTTCCCATGTCAAATGCCAGCTGCTCCTTCTGTGTGCTCTGTGCAGCAATGGAGAAGAGCAGAGAGGGAAGGTTCTGGGCCCAGGGATGTGCCCCGGGGCTCTGTGCCTTGCGCGGCTCCTTTGATGGCCCCAGGGAGCCTGAGGTGTTCCTGCTGCTGCTGCCAAGCCCTGCCTCTGGCTGGGGCGGAGTTTGGAGCGGCTGGCAGCTCCCAGGAGTCCTTTGTGCCCTGCCTGCCCTGCAAGGGGCTCCTTCCATCCCAGTATGGGGCCACTGCAGGCACGTGGTGCCTCTGCCTGTGCTTCTGAGTGGAAGGCAGAGGTGAGGGAGTGCCAAGGAGGGATCCCATTGCTGAGTTGCACTCACTGCCACTGCAGCCTAATGGAGAATTTTGAGCAGTGTCATGGGAGCTGTTCTGCCCTGCCTTTGTCTGCAGCTGAGCCTGTTGATGAAGGTGATCCAGCTGCCCAAGCCATGTCCAGGACTGAACCAATGGGAGATGGAGAGGGTAGGTCAAGGCCTTTCCCCCTGGGAGAGCTGCAAGCTCAGAGCTCAAAGTTGGCCAGTGGGGCATCGCTGCAGGTGCCAGGACAGAGCCCTGCATGTGTGTGTCCTTGCCCTGCGGGATCCCCTCACTGCTTCTGCTCAGGACTTGCTACTGTTTGATAAGGGAGGGCTATGGCCAAGCCTCAAATGCCCTGACAATTTTCCAAGCCTTATCCCTGTTTTTGGCTAGCATGGCCTCCTGACAATGCCATCACCCAAATGGGTATTTCATCCATCTGATTCACCTTTCCCTCTTCCTTTCCCAAGTGATGGACCAAAAGGCTGTGCAGAAGTTCTTTCTCAGAGGAAGCAGTGGTTTATCATCAGCCTCTGCTACAGGGAGGGAGCCGATGCCTGGCAGGAGCACTGCAGCTAATTGCTGTGCAGGGCTCAGGCAGGCTCAGCCCTTGGTAGGGCTGTGTGGCAGCAGCTCTTCCCCCAGCAGCAGCCAAAGCTGGAGATGCCTTGGCTTTGAGGCCTCTGGAGCACATTCCACAGCCCATGGCAAACGGGACTTGTGCACCAACGTCCCTCCTGCTGCAGCTGCCTCCTCGAGCTGCCCTGAGTGCCCAGAGGCCCAAGGCACAGGAGCAGCCCTGAGCAGGATCCCTAGGGCGAGCCCAGGGCCAGAGCAGTCGCTGGTTCCCACACTGGGCAGGGTCAGCCCTGTGTCCTGCGAGGGCCTGACTCTGTCCCCTTGGGCTGTGGGAGCTGTCCCAGCAGGGCAGGGAGGGTCGGGGCTGGCAGCAGCCGCTGCAGGGATGGCTTTGGCTCGTGTCCCTCGAAGGAGCGACTGCCCAAGCAGCTGTGCTCCCCGCAGGCTCTCCTCCCGGCCTTGTGGGCTTTGTTGGGTGCCACAGCCTGTGCCAAGGGGCGGCAAGGTGCCTGCAGGGCGCAGCACTGGGGGAAACAGAGAGCGTCCTGGCCGTAGCCAAGGCGCTGCCAGCTCAGCAGCAGTGCGCAGCTCGGGCTCACGATCCACATTGCTCCCACAGATGCAGCTGGCACCACAGCACGTGTTCCCAATGAAGAGACAGGCGTCAGAGGAGAAGTCTGTCAGGGAGCACGTTGTTTCCTAGTATTAACACCAGGCCTGGTTTGTTTGGCGCTTCTCATAATTTTGTGGTGTGTCATTATTGGGTATCACTGGAAGCGAAAATAGTGAGTGTTTCATTCGTCTTTCCCTTAAACAGCTTCTTTCCAAAGTGTGTTGTAGGCAGGAAACATTCCCAGTAAGGCTGCCGTGGACTTGTGGCGAGTCAGTGGTTGTCCAAATAGCTCTGCTGAGGGTTCTGCTGCTGTCCAGTGCTTTACTTTGTCTCTTCATTGCTGGGCCTTGCCCTGGGGAGCCTGCTTGGGCTGAAGCCAGTGCTGTCTCCTACTGAGGCTGCCAGGCCAATAGAAGCCTCAGGAGCACTTGGCACAGGCTCCTGTGGTGGTGGAGGGGAGAAAGAGTGGGGGATGAGAATGTCCTTGAAAGGCAGACGTGCTCTGGGGCCACTGCTGGCCAGGGACCCTTCCCAGAGCCGTCCCCTGCTCGCTGGGGCCTTGAGGGGCAGATGTCCACCTGGGCCAAGGTGTGCCAGCAGCTCCAGCCGTGCTGGGGAGCCTTGCCAGCTCTGGGCCCTGCTGTGCAGGAGGCTCCCTTTGTCCCAGCTGCACTGGGGGCCTCAGCCACATCCTCTCTCCACAGGTGCTGCTCTGCACCCTCAAAAGGCGGGCATAACACCTCACTCAGGGAGAACTGGATCTCTCATCGTGCACCTCCCTGTACATGTCCGTTGTCCTGCCCACCGCTGTATCCAGTGTTGATTCATCGGACGCCACGAATACCCAGACCAACCCCAAAGGCCCTGCTCTCAGGCCAGGACTGAAGGAGTGCCTCTCCTGCCAGGGCAGGGATTGAGCCCAGCAACACCTTCAGGCTTCAGCTCTGGTGTCTGGCTGGTACCAGCAGCACTGGTTGAGCTCCTGGTTGTGGCACATCCAGGAGTGGGCAGGCAAAAGCTGGGCACGGAGCTCCTTAGTGAAGCAGCGAGCATCTGCTATCTTTTTTTTCCATTTTGGAACACTTAGAAGTAGTTTTTAATTTGCATCACTGTAGAAATATTTTGTAGCATAAGCAACCAAATGTTTATTCCTTTTTGTCCCAACAGTTCTGTATTTTTCAAAGTAGTTTTATAATTATGGAAAACCTAGAATATTCTGACACTTCTGCAATAAAAAATAAAATTGCATTTAATTCCTAATCATTAGTCTGTCACAGCCTGGACAAGATTGGCACATGAAAGATGAATTATCCCAAGCAGGTTCAGGGGACTCAGCAAGTATACAGCCCTGCTGGGGTCCCTCAGTGGCACATGCGTCCTGAAACCTGGGAGAGGCTGCAGAGGGTGTCCAATGCTGGGGCAAAGGCAGAGCGGGAGAGCAGGGCTGCAGTGTGTCCTTTGAGGGCCTGACTCTGTCCCCTTGGGCTGTGGGAGCTGTCCCAGCAGGGCAGGGAGGGTTGGGGCTGGCAGCAGCCGCTGCAGGGATGGCTTTGGCTCGTGTCCCTCGAAGGAGCGACTGCCCAAGCAGCTGTGCTCCCCGCAGGCTCTCCTCCCGGCCTTGTGGGCTTTGTTGGGTGCCACAGCCTGTGCCAAGGGGCGGCAAGGTGCCTGCAGGGCGCAGCACTGGGGGAAACAGAGAGCGTCCTGGCTGTAGCCAAGGCGCTGCCAGCTCAGCAGCAGTGCGCAGCTCGGGCTCACGATCCACGTTGCTCCCGCAGATGTTATCCGTGATACAGGAACATATGACCCGTATCCAGTGCGACTCCCAAGAATTGTCTGTCCCCGGGATGTGCGCAAGTCCTGCATGATAGGCACAGCAGTGACATTACTCACTGTGCCACTTGTCCTGTGGTGTTGCTATTTCGTGATTTGGAAGTTGTACGTGAAGAGACTGTAAGTTATTGATTTTTCTCCATTTTTTTTTAAACTCTGCTCACAGCATTTGTAGCCTGACTGATAATCATGCTGTTGTGGAATTGTGACAGTCCGTGGTCGTCCAAATAACTCTGCTGAGGGTTCTGCTGCTGTCCAGTGCTTTAATCTGCCTCTTAACTGCTGGGCCTTGCCCTGGGGATCTCTTTTCTGCTGGAGCCAGAGCTCGCTTCTACTGAATCTACCTGGCCAAGAGCAGCCCCAGGAGCACTGGGCAGAGGCAAAGCAAGGTGGGGAGGAGAAAGAGTGTGGGATGAGATTGCCGTTTTTGTCTTTTTTTGCAAGCCAGGTGTCTGTTAAGGAAGGTGGGAACCTCCCATATTGTAGAGAATGTGACCCCCCTCTTCTCTGAATTATTGTATCTTTGAAATCAAGGGCTTTCAGGAAAAGATATGGGAAAAGGAATAACAGGTCTTCACTAGTATCTATAACGAGGCAAACAAGCAACAAGAACAGTTGCAACAACTAACAAAGCCAGAAACTCGGTGGCAGCTCGCTCTGGGCTGCCAGGCGCCATCCCTTTGGTGCAGTTACGATCACAAGCAGCAGGGGCGCTGTTGAGCTCCCCGCCGGGCAGGGCAGGTGCGATGCCTCCGTGCAGATGCAGGTGGCGCTGTGGCGCAGGGTCAGCTCCCAGTCTCACGGGCTTGGCAATGGCGGGCGGGCTGGGCAGCTGGGCAGAGTGCAGGGAGCTCAGAGCCGCAAACTGGAGCAGCACGGCTGGCCGGGCTAGCAAGAAAAAGGTGCACTGCAGAAACTCTGCAGTTGTGGCAGAAAGCGCAGTGTGTTCTGGCAGGCGGGGACACGGGGCAGCAACTGCAGGGCCCCTCCGCAGCAGCTGTGAATGGAGTCGGGGAGGTGCGTGTTTTGGGCGGGGAGGAGGATCGGGATCCCGTGCTTTTTCCTGGAGGAAAGCTCACCCAGCACTGAAAAAAAGGCAGTGTAGAGCTGGACCTTCCACAATCACAGCGGAAGGAAGACAGCAGCTTCACTGTTCCTCCCCTCCTCTGATGCCCAGCGACCACATGAGGTTCCCAATGGCGAGGTGCTCCCCTCCCCTCACCACACGCTGGCTACATCTTTTGTGTCTTAAGTACTCGGTCGTAATTGTACCCTAGCCATAAAGTGCGGAAAAATTCCACAACCTCCAGCACCTTGAAAGGCAGATGTGCTCTGGGGTCACTGCTGGCCAGGGACCCTGCCCGCAGCCATCCCCTCCTCGCTGGGGCCTTGAGGGGCAGCTGTCCACCTGGGCCAAGTTGTGCCAGCAGCTCCAGCCGTGCTGGGGAGCCTTGCCAGCTCTGGGCCCTGCTGTGCAGGAGGCTCCCTGTGTCCCAGCTGCACTGGGGGCCTCAGCCACATCCTCTCTCCACAGGCGCCGCTCTGCACAACATCTGAAAGACGGTGGCTGGATGTCACATCCAGACAGCTTGAGCAGCTTAGTCAGCAGTGATTAGGGCTGGGCAGCCCCGACAGAAGCCCTGAGAGGATGAGCTCAGAACAGCTGCCATCCTGGGGGAAACAGCCAATCCCTGTGGAGATGCCAGTTCCACCTGCACTTCCCATGGGAATACCTGAGCCACCTCCGCTCCCCACAGGATACCCTGGACCACCTCCACTCCCCGTGGAGATCCCAGAGCCACCTCCACTGCCCATGGGGAGCAGCCCATCTCCATTTGTCCAGCAACCACAGAACCAGTTCAGCGCCTTCCATGACCAGCTGAGACCAACACATCCCCCTCCTCCACGCGCAAAACCCTCTAACCTGCCTTCCAACCTACACTGAACATGGCTCCCCGCCTCTGCCAGGGTAGGGGTTGTTCTTACGTGTGAATAAAAAGGGACAGAACTGTTACACCAGTTTCCAGGTGGTACTGCCTGCACTGAAAATCAGGAAGAAAATAAATACCCAGTGCCAGTGTCACTGAAAATCAGGAAGAAAATAAAAACCCTCTAACACTATATTTGAAGTGACAGAGAATCAGGCATTCCGTTACTTTCTGGCCAGGATGTGCCCAGGAAAATATTCTAAGAACACGATGACTTTACAGGATTTCCCCCCAAACCTTATACAGTCAAAACCCATGGAGATGCACTTTTTCAAATTCATTGGTCCATAGTTGAGCAACACCCAGAATTCAGTTTCCCATTGGATTCGAATCTCCTTGCCACTGATGTTAATTAGATCTTCATCCTTCACTTTTCTCATCAGTCCTTTCAGGACCAGATGTCTTCACCCCTCCCAGAGGTGGCGTCTGCGGTAGATGTTTTGAGATAGCCACTGATGTCTCGTCGATGTCCTGTTGATGGCTTTTTATTTTCTGGGTGTGATTGGGGTTGCTCCCAGTCTGTTGGCATGTTATTCCCATCTCCTTAGGGTGATACTGTATCTCCTAAAAAAACTAAAGAAATTTCGTTTCCCCAAGACAAAGTCAAGTCAAGCCTAACTAGGGTGACAAAATAAAATGTAAAGTTATATTGTTTATAACACCAGCATTGCCTGAGCTCCATGTCACCAGCACTGCCGGAGCATCCGTGGATGCCCATGGTGTGGGTGGGCAGGAGCCAGGCACGGGGCTGCTGGGACCAGCAGCGGGGCCCCGAGGGGTTGGGGGAGCCCATGCTGGGGGTGCCTGGGCTGAGGCACATTTCTTTCGGTGGGATCATCTGGGCCTGGATGATGGACCCCCATCATCATGCCTCCAATGCAATGTCCAGGAAAAGAGGAAGCCATCAGGAGCATCTCCAGGGACACAGCCTGACAAGCAATGTCAGCAGGCAAAACAAGTCCCTCCCTAATTAACACAACCTTAATGGGACCTAATTGATGGGCCATCACCAATCCAGGGTGCTGCACAGGGTCTGCAGCTCTGGCTGCTCAGTGTCCTGTTCAGATGCTCCCTGAGCCAGGCTTTTACTGCCTGGGAAGTATCTAAGTTGGGACCACCTAGCCCTTGAAACCTGCATTGGAAGGGCAGCCAGGATAACACTCTGGGAGCTGAACAATTCACAGAAAACATATGCCAGGGTTTTCAGTAAGTGCTTGCAGGGAAAGAGTAGGGAATGGGACTGGACTGCACATCCTCTGGAAGCCCTTCACAGCCTGAGAGATGAGCTCAGAGCCCGACAGAGGCTGGGCCTGTTGCACCCCAGGATCCCTCACGAGTGGATGGGGATTTGCCCCCCAGGCTTCATCTGTTCCCCCAGCAGCCCTGCTGCTGCTCCTTGAGCAGGACTGAGGTGTCCATCCTGAGCCCCCATCAGGAATCAGGGCCTGTGCTCTCCTCAACAGCCTCAGGAAACGTCCGAGGAACTGCCGGAGGCTCTCTACGACCACTGGTAGCTCAAACCACTTCTCCTTTGCCCATTCCACTCAGGGTGATCCCAAGCCATCTCCCCACACCCGTGGGGTTCCCAGAGCATCCGCCCCTCTCCGTGGTGATCCTCAAGGTGCCAACCCTGGGGTGATCCCAGACGCCTTTCTGCTCCCTGTGTTGCAAAAGCATAACCATGGGCTGAGGAGCAGGTGCACAAACTGTCTGAGAGCCGCAGGTCTGGTGACTCCAAAAGAGCTCGTGGCATTCTGGACTCACACCGTTGATGGAGTGCAGCACCTTGGATCCCTTGGGATTGCTGGGACAAGAAGCATTCACCACAGAATTGCTCTAGAGAGCACCACCAACGCAGCTGCAACCCCATGCTTGGTTTCCAGGTCAGAACTCTTGGTGTAGCTAAGCTGGGCCTCCCCATAAGACAAGTGGGGGCTTTGGAGACCCCTGTAAGGTGCAGGGGGCTGGGGACCCTTGTGAGTCTCTTGGGGGGTTGGGGCCTCTTCTAGGGTGTGCAGTTGACTGGGGGCCCCTGTAAGGCTAGCAGGGGAATGGAGCTCCTCATGAGGCACGTGGGGGTTTTTCTGATGTTCATCAAGGCCTGAAGAGGACCTGAGTGCTTCCTAAGCTGTGCAGGAAGCTGGGTTCTTTTGTGAGGCACACAGGGATATTTTGAGGTCTCTGCTAAAGTGTGCAGGGATTCCTCATGAGGTGCACAGCAGGATTAACTTTCAGGGTGTTTTTTAGTCTTCTCAGCACAGCTAAGCCTCCCTCACAGCTAAGGGGACATTCTGAACTGAGGTTGAGCAAAGCAGAGAGGAAGCATCCTGCAAAGCCTTGGGCCAGGCCTGTGGGCACAGCGGCCACATTGGGCAGAGCCCATCCCTTGGAAACTCTCAAGCACATGGTGTGACTCTTGAGAATGTTCCTGTGCACAGACAGGACTTGGAATTGAGGATCCTCCTGGGCCTTTCAGCTCAGCACATTCTGTGATTCTGTGTATTACAGAGGAATATCTGGGCATGGAGCTTCTCGAAGGGGATATCCAGGAAAAGAGGGAAGCCATCAGGAGCATGTCCAGGTGCACAGGTTGGAGGCATGGAGGAAACAACAGCAGGAAAAATCTTTGCTAAGCAATGGCCTTTTGATGAAGCTAAAGATTTACAATCAAGGCAGTTCATTAGTACAGATGGGGGTACACTTTGGGGCTACAAGTAAGGCCATGAGGTCACAGCAGGGCTCTGACATCACAGAGGTCACAGAGCCCTGTGGTTGCACAGCACCACAACGACCGACCAGTCAGTCCTTGACCACAACTGTTGCAGCAGCAGCGGCAGCAGCGGTGCTGACATTGATACAGCGGTGTCAGGACAGTGGTGGCAGCAAGAGCTGTGGGACTGGCTGAGGGCAAGGCACCATGGCCCTTGCTCTGCGCCTTTTCCTCCTGCTCCTCCTGGCAGTGGCCCTGCATGCCAGGGCTGCCCAGGCTGCTCCAGTGGGAGTGCGGAGAGCAGGTGAGCCAGCGGCCTGCCTCCCCCTTTCCTGGGACAGAGGCCACTTGCCCCTGGACAGTTTTGGGAATGCTTTTCCCCAGGGGTTTACAGGGGGTTTCCTTTGTGGGACTGAGAGAGCCCCGAGGGGCCCTGGGCTGGTCCAGTTTCTTCCCCAGGGATGTGGCACAGAGCCTGCAAAGAGGGTGGACAGTGGACAGGAGCCATCCCAGCGCACCCCAGGCCCTTCTGTAGCTTTGGCCTTGTCCATTGACATCTGGCTCCCACAGCATTACACAACCGCCTTGCAGTGCCCAGGGGCCGAAGGCAGAAGGGGATCCCAGCACACCATGGAAATAGTTCTCATCTGTGCTCTTTTTCTAGACTGGGAACGTGTCATGGATAATCTGGAAAAACTGGTGAATGACAGTTTGAGTATCTTGGAGCTTGGTGGAGGTAAGTTCACAGCATCCCTTTCCTGACAGAATAATCACTGTCAACATGGCAAGATCTCACTCATGTGCCATTTCCCTTACAATCCTCTGAAGGTTGAAAGAATCTGGAAATCTTGCCCTGCTCCCTTCTCGAGCCCTGAGTGATCCCGCAGGATCGCTGTCAGTGGGAGGAAGGAGCATTTAGCTGTCAGTCTTCTTCCCGTGCGAAATGCCAGCTGCTCCTTCCGCGTGCTCTGTGCAGGCACAGAGAAGAGCAGAGAGGGAAGGTTCTGGGCCCAGGGATGTGCCCCGGGGCTCTGTGCCTTGCGCGGCTCCTTTGATGGCCCCAGGGAGCCTGAGGTGTTCCTGCTGCTGCTGCTGCCAAGCCCTGGCTCTGGCTGGGGCGGAGTTTGGAGCGGCTGGCAGCTCCCGGCAGTCCTTTGTGCCCTGCCTGCCCTGCAAGGGGCTCCTTCCATCCCAGTGTGGGGCCACTGCAGGCACGTGGCGCCTCTGCCTGTGCTCCTGAGTGGAAGGCAGAGGTGAGGGAGTGCCAAGGAGGGATCCCATTGCCAAGGTGCACTCACTGACACTCTGGCCTGAAAGAGACATGGAATTGCTTTCCGTTAAGGTCCTCCTAGAGGGAAGAGTAGAGATATGGAAGACAAGAAATCCCTGGAGGCAGCCAAACATGTGGACCAAATGCTGACTGATCTGGAGAAACGCCGTGGTGGGTGCATTTCCCTCAGCCTTCTCCTGAGACGCAGCAGCAGGGCCTTTTGCTGCACATCTGGGCACTCTGTGCCCGGCAGAGCCTTGGAGCCTTGGAGCCTTGCTGCACCGCTGCTGCTTTCACACCCTGCAGGGCTGTTTCCCAGCCTGGCCTGGCTGCAGCTTCTCCCCAGCCTCTGCAGGGAGGCATTTGGCACCAGCTGACAGGGTGTCCAAACTGCCCCATGGGCCCTGCAGACCCTGAGATCCCCTGCAATTTCCCAGGCTCTGGGTGGAAAAGGCATGGCAGCTGTTTGGAGGAGGGAGGGTCCTGCTGGAGTCCCCAGAAACCCATCCAATTTTCTGAACCGTATCCATTTCTTGGAAAAGTATTGCCTTCTGAAGATTCCACCTTTCAAAATGTTGAATGCTTCCATCTAATCTGGCTGTGCCCCTTCCTTTCTCAAGTGATAAACGGAATGAATGTGCTGATGGCGAAGTTTCCCGGAGGAAGCAGTGGCTCATTGGCAGCCTCTGCCGAAGGAAGGGAGGCGATGCCAGGCACAGCCACAGGAGGTAATTGCTGGGCCTCTGGGCCTGAGCCCTGCTGAGGCTTGAGCTGCCATCTCTGCTGCTTGGCAGCGCAGGCACAGCCCGGAGCAGACAGGCACAGCACAGACGAATTATCTCGAGAGGGCTCAGGGGACTCGGCTACTGAGCAGTCCTGCTGGGGTCCCTCTGTGGGAGACTCATCCTGAAACCTGGGAGTGACTGCAAGGGGTGCCCATGGTGGGGAAAAGGCAGAGGGGGAGAGCAGGGCTGCAGTGTGTCCTCAGGGGCCTGACTCCATCTCCCTGGGCTGTGGGAGCTGTCCCAGCAGGGCAGGGAGGGATAGCTGTGGCATTGCCAGCTGCACTTTCCCCCAGTGCCTTAGTGAGTGTTTCCTTTTTGTTCGGGAGAGTGACCTGAGGGGCCCTGGGCTTATCCCATTTCCTCTCCAGGGATGTTGCACAGGGCCTGCAAAGAAGGTGGACAGTGGACAGGAGCCAGCCCAGAGCACCCCAGGCCCCTCCGCAGCTTTGGCCATGTCCATTGACATCTGGCTCCCGCAGCCTTACCCAACCCCCTTGCAGTGCCCAGTGCCCTAAGGCAGAAGGGGATCCCAGCACACCATGGAAATAGTTCTCATCTGTGCTCTCTTCTAGATGAGGGTGCTGGGAAGGCTTCTCCAGCAGCAGGGATACAAGAGGGTTTGGAACGCTTGGGATCTTCTGCAGGTAAGTTCTCAACGTCCCCTCAGAATATAATCATTGGCCACCTGGCAAGAACCAGGTTGTCAGGAGCTTCTGTGTTACAGGTGTGTCTGCAGGGAGGGCTCTTCCAGCTCCTGGGCTGGATGCTGCGCGCAAGCCTGGCTCCCGTCGCAGGGGTGAGTAGTGTGTCCCTGCTGAGCCCACGGGCTGAGCACTGCTTTGGTGTGATCCATTCCTGTGACATGGAACTGCTTTGCTCTAAGGTCCTCCTAGAAGGAAGAACAAACTTACGGAAGAGAAGGAATCCCTGGAGGCATCTGAACAAGCAGACCGAATTCTGGCTGAACAGGAGACAGAGCACGGTGGGTGCATTTCCCTCAACCTTGTCCTGACACTCAGCAGCCAGGGCCTTTTGCTGCACATCTGGGCACTCTGTGCCTAACCCAAACCCACTGCAGTCTCACTGCCCTGCTGCTGCTTTGACACCCTGCAGGGCTGTTTCCCGGCCTGGTCTGGCTGCAGCTTCTCCCCAGCCTCTGCAGGAAGGCATTTGGCATCAGCTGACAGGGTGTCCAAACTGCACCAAGGGCAATGCTGACCCTGAGATCCCCTGCAATTACCCAGTCTCCGGGGGAGATCAGGAGGGGTAGATGTTGGGAGGAGGGAGGTCCCTGGCCCAGCCTGAAGAGCCTGGGCTTTTTCCTGAACTTTATCTACGTCTTTGACAAGTATTACCTCTTTAACATGCTGCCTCCCTGATGGGTAATGCTTCCATCTGATCCAGCTGGGCCTCTTCCTTTCTCCAGAGATGGACCAAAAGGCTTTGCTGAAGACAGCACACCCAGGAGAGAGCAATGTCTCTGAGCCAGCCGCTGATGCTCGAAGGGAGGAGATCCCAGACAGTGCCACAGAAGGTAATTGCTGTGCAGGGCTCAGGCAGGCTCAGCCCTTGGTGGGGCTGTGTGGCAGCAGCTCTTCCCCCAGCAGCAGCCAAAGCTGGAGATGCCTTGGCTTTGAGGCCTCTGGAGCACATTCCACAACCCATGGCAAACGGGACTTGTGCACCAACGTCCCTCCTGCTGCAGCTGCCTCCTCGAGCTGCCCTGAGTGCCCAGAGGCCCAAGGCACAGGAGCAGCCCTGAGCAGGATCCCTAGGGCGAGCCCAGGGCCAGAGCAGTCGCTGGTTCCCACACTGGGCAGGGTCAGCCCTGTGTCCTGCGAGAGCCTGACTCTGTCCCCTTGGGCTGTGGGAGCTGTCCCAGCAGGGCAGGGAGGGTCGGGGCTGGCAGCAGCCGCTGCAGGGATGGCTTTGGCTCGTGTCCCTCGAAGGAGCGACTGCCCAAGCAGCTGTGCTCCCCGCAGGCTCTCCTCCCGGCCTTGTGGGCTTTGTTGGGTGCCACAGCCTGTGCCAAGGGGCGGCAAGGTGCCTGCAGGGCGCAGCACTGGGGGAAACAGAGAGCGTCCTGGCCGTAGCCAAGGCGCTGCCAGCTCAGCAGCAGTGCGCAGCTCGGGCTCACGATCCACGTTGCTCCCGCAGAGGTTATCCGTGATACAGGAACAAATGACCCAGGTCCAGTGCGACTCCCAAGAATTGTTTGCCCCCGGGATGTGCGCAAGTCCTGCATGATAGGCACAGTAATCACAATCTTCACTGTGCCACTTGTCCTGTGGTGTTGCTATTTTGGGATCCGGAGGTTCCGTGAGAATAGACAGTAAGTTGTTGATTTTTCTCCAAAATTTTTTTTCAACTCTGCTCACGACATTTGTAACCCGACTAATAATCATGCTGTTGTGGAATTGTGACAGTCCATGGTTGTCCAAATAGCTCTGCTGAGGGTTCTGCTGCTGTCCAGTGCTTTAATTGGCCTCTTCACTGCTGGGCCTTGCCCTGGGGAGCCTGCTTGGGCTGAAGGCAGCGTTCGCTCCCACTGAGGCTGCCTGGCCAAGAGCAGCCCCAGGAGCACTGGGCAGAGGCAAAGCACGGTGGAGAGGAGAAAGGGCTGGGGACAAGATTGCCCTTGAAAGGCAGACGTGCTCTGGGGCCACTGCTGGCCAGGGACCCTGCCCGGAGCCATCCCCTGCTCGCTGGGGCCTTGAGGGGCAGCTGTCCACCTGGGCCAAGGTGTGCCAGCAGCTCCAGCCGTGCTGGGGAGCCTTGCCAGCTCTGGGCCCTGCTGTGCAGGAGGCTCCTCATAAAGCAAACGGTGCGAAAGAACTTGGCTAAATCACTTGGGGTGGGAGTGCAGCAGCCTCTCAGGGGCTCTGCTCGTTGAGCTGCACACTATCAATGTGTTTCAAATACTTGTTTAACACATATAGAGCCATTTAGAACCTGATTACAAATCTGCACATTCTCTCCAATCTCTAAATGCCGTGCAGTTCTTCCCAAACTCTTTCCATGTGATCATAAATAATAACGCATAGTCACAGTGGTATTTTGGCAATAGATTTGGGGACAGCAAAGTGGTTATTCAGTAGCTCACATAAAGTTTCATGGTTACAGTTATGCTAGAGGAGAAGCACATTCGCTGCCGTTCAGTGTTAAATCCAAACTGATGAAGCTTTGGGTTTGGCCTTGAGGCTTTGCTCTGTGTGTGTGAGTTGTGTTCTGGATTGATTCCCAATCACTCCTGGAGCCAGTTTTGGGTGCAGGCTCATCCCAGCCCTGACCCTGGGCAGCTCTGGGGTCAAAGGCACAGCTAAGGCTGCGCTGCTCATGACTGGGCTGTAGGGCTTCGTTATCAAAGGGCTTGGAGAAGTTTCAATTACTGTGTTTTAACTACATGATTTTGTTTATAAAATTCATTCACTAGCTTTTAACTCAGTTTTACTCCTTTTCCAGGCGCTTCCTAAAAATACTTGCTGCACGGAAGCCTGCGTTTAGAGTAATTGCGCCTTGTGTCAAGTAGAAAAATGTAAGTACTATAGAGTAATTTTTACATTCTCATGTTTTTCACTGACTGTGATCAAAAGTAGGTGGGTTTGATGTGACCAAGAGAATAATTTTGTTCTGCTTTCAATTCGAACAAGGAGCAGAGCTGGAACTTGTTGAACAGAGTCTCTTCACTTCGTAGCTAAAGCAAACTGCCAGGGTTCTTTTTCTGGGGAGTATAAAATCTATCAGCAGCAAATACTCCTGTAAAGTAACTGATGATAGAAATTAGGCATCAGGACCGTTTGGGAAGTGCTGACCAGTTCAACAGTCTGTAATAAACTCAGTCTGTAATAATCAATCTTTTCAGAAGAGAATGTTCAGTTTCTTTGTGGCACTCCCATACTTGCATTTGTATTCAAAAATACTTTCTGAAAGAAATTTAGAACAGCTCTTTATGGTACCTTAGTTGATTTTTCTCTGTTTCTCTATAGATGCTGATGAAAACCTGGATGATTCCATTAAAAAAGCTGCAAAGCAGATCTTGGAGAAGAGGGCCTACATCTGCTCCCACCCCCTGGACAGGACCTTCTGATCCCTCCCTCCCTGACAGCAGATGCTGCTGAATGTAAATCAGGAAGGAATTTGCTGCAGTTCAAGTATTTGACACCTCAAAAGTACCTGCTATTTAATGACTTTACTAAATGTAACTGTATAAAATAAAACTTCTTTCTAACCACAACTTCATAAAAAAAGTGTAAGTAAAGAGATTTTATCTAGAGCTCAAGTCACTTTACTAGAACTTTATTACTGTTCTCCTTCGAGCTGGACGGGAACATGTCTTCCCAGGGAAGGGATTGTATTTCTTTTATTGCTCAGTATTTTTGGCACTACAATGAGCTGCTTGTTCACTGAGCAAGTGGTGAAAGACTTGGGGAATCAGAAGAGCTCATTTTGGGAGGCACCTCCAGCACTCATCGTGTTCAGCAGCACCACCAGGACACTCACTACTCACAGTGCTGCCTTTGCCTCAGTCTTTAACAGCAAGACCACGGCCAGTGTCTCTTGGTATTTCCTGTAACCATTTCTTGATGGAAGGCAGAGTTGGACTGAGTAGGAAGGAGGAAACATTTTGTTGTTAAAGAAATCATGGTGGCTATCTAAGATCATGAAGCTCAGAGAGATTCCTGTGGGTCACTTCTCGAGCTTGTCTTCTGGACGGCCCTGTCCTTCAGGAATGTCAGTGGCCCCTCAGCTCAGTGTCACCTGCAAACCTGCTGAGGGTGCCCTCCATCCCTTTGTCCTTGGCATTAATGAAGGTATTAAATCCCATTGGTCCCAGTATGGAGCCCTGAGGGACACCGCTGGTCACTGATGTCCATCGGGACTCTGAGCCATTGACCACAACCCTCTGGATGTGACCACCCAGCCAGTTCCTCAGCTTCCAGCAGATCTGGAGCTCTCCAAATGAAGGCGAAGGGTGCTGGATGGGGGGGGACTGAGTCCAGGGCATTACAGAAGCCCCGAGCAGTGGCCTCTGTAGCTCTTGCCTTGTCCACTGACAGTCACTCCACCATGGAAGGCCACAGGCTTGGTCAGGCAGCACAGACCCACTGTGTGCTTCTCAAGGTTTCCTTCAAAGCATTCAAGAGGTTGAGTGGTTCTCCCTCTGTTTTATTGACTGACTTTGTTGTTTGAGTCCCTTAAATTTCCCACAAAGAGGAAATGGTGAAGTAAAGGCTTCAGCTCGCCCATGGAACAAAAGGGCTGCGTTAGCCTTGGCCCCCCACAAGGTGCCAAACGGAGCTCCAGCCGGGAAGCTGCCAACAGGAGGGAATCGCGCATTGTCTCCAGACACAGATCACTCCCTCCTCAGCCTCGTGGGCTGTGGCTGACAGCGCCTGAGGAGCTCAGAAATCCTTGGCTGTGTTCTCCTGTTCTGAGGGCACATGAGCTCTCGCTGCCCCTGTGCCACTGCCCAGAGCACAGGGCAGACCTTGGTGGGGACTGTCCCAGTCCTTGCACAGAGCTGCCTTGCAGGACGAGCTCCCTCCCCAGGAAGGAAACTTCCGAAGCTGCGGTCCATCCGCACCCAGGCCGTGAGGTCACAGCAGGGCCATGAGGTCACAGAGGTCACGGAGCCCTGTGGTTGCACAGCACCACAACGACCGACCAGTCAGTCCTTGACCACAACTGTTGCAGCAGCAGCGGCAGCAGCGGTGCTGACATTGATACAGCGGTGTCAGGACAGTGGTGGCAGCAAGAGCTGTGGGACTGGCTGAGGGCAAGGCGCCATGGCCCTTGCTCTGCGCCTTTTCCTCCTGCTCCTCCTGGCAGTGGCCCTGCATGCCAGGGCTGCCCAGGCTGCTCTGGTGGGAGCGTGGAGAGCAGGTGAGCCAGCAGCCTGCCTCCCCCTTTCCTGGGACAGAGGCCTCTTCTCCCTGGAACGTGTTGGGAATGCTTTTCCCCAGGGGTTTACAGGGGGTTTCCTTTGTGGGACTGAGAGAGCCCCGAGGGGCCCTGGGCTGGTCCAGTTTTTTCCCCAGGGATGTTGCACAGGGCCTGCAAAGAGGGTGGACAGCGGACAGGAGCCTTCCCAGAGCTCTTTAGACCCCTCTGCAGCTTTGGCCTTGTCCATTGACATCTGGCTCCCACAGCATTACCCAACCCCCTTGCGGTTCCCAGTGCCCTAAGGCAGAAGGGGATCCCAGCACACCATGGAAATGGTTGCAATCTGTGCTCTCTTCTAGATTGGGATCATGAGATGGATTATCTGGAAAAACTGGTGAATGACAGTTTGAATATCTTGGAGCTTGGTGGAGGTAAGTTCTCAGAATCCCTTTCCTGACAGAATAATCAATCAGTGTCAACATGGCAAGATCTCACTCATGTGCCATTTCCCTTACAATCCTCTGAAGGTAGAAAAAATCTGGAAATCTTGCCCTGCTCCCTTCTCGAGCCCTGAGTGATCCCGCAGGATCGCTGTCAGTGGGAGGAAGGAGCATTTAGCTGTCAGTCTTCTTCCCGTGCGAAATGCCAGCTGCTCCTTCCATGTGCTCTGTGCAGGCACTGAGAAGAGCAGAGAGGGAAGGTTCTGGGCCCAGGGATGTGCCCCGGGGCTCTGTGCACAGCTTTCACAGCTCCTTTGATGGTCCCAGGGAGCCTGAGGTGTTCCTGCTGCTGCTGCCAAGCCCTGGGTCTGGCTGGGGCGGAGTTTGGAGCTGCTGGCAGCTCCCAGCAGTCCTTTGTGCCCTGCCTGCCCTGCAAGGGGCTCCTTCCATCCCAGTGTGGGGCCACTGCAGGCACGTGGAGCCTCTGCCTGTGCTCCTGAGTGGAAGGCAGAGGTGAGGGAGTGCCAAGGAGGGATCCCATTGCTGAGTTGCACTCGCTGCCACTCCAACCTGAAGGAGAAATGGAACTACTTTCCATTAAGGTCCTCCGAGAGGGAAGAAGAAATCTATGGGAGACAAGAAATCGCTGGAAGCTGCAAAACATCTGGACCAGATGCTGCATAATCTGAAGAAACGCCGTGGTGGGTGCATTTCTCTCAGCCTTCTCCTCAGACTCCGCAGCCAGGGCTTTTTGCTGCACATCTGGACACTCTGTGCCCGGCACCGCAGGAAGGGATCCGCTGCAGCATCGCTGTCCCACTGCTGCTTTGACACCCTGCAGGGCTGTTTCCCAGCCTGGTCTGGCTGCAGCTTCTCCCCAAACTCTGCAGGAAGGCATTTGGCACCAGCTGACAGGGTGTCCAAACTGCACCAAGGGCAATGCTGATCCTGAGATCCCCTGCAATTACCCAGTCTCCGGGGGAGATCAGGAGGGGTAGATGTTGGGAGGAGGGAGGTCCCTGGCCCAGCCTGAAGAGCCTGGGCTTTTTCCTGAACTTTATCCATGTCTTTGACAAGTATTACCTCTTTAACATGCTGCCTCCCTGATGGGTAATGCTTCCATCTGATCCAGCTGTGCCTCTTCCTTTCTCCAGAGATGGACCAAAAGGCAGCTTTGCTGAAGGCAGCACACCCAGGAGAGAGCAATGTCTCTGAGCCAGCCGCTGATGCTCGAAGGGAGGAGATCCCAGACAGTGCCACAGAAGGTAATTGCTGTGCAGGGCTCAGGCAGGCTCAGCCCTTGTTGGGGCTGTGTAGCAGCAGCTCTTCCCCCAGGGCTGCCCTTGCACATCTGGCAGCAGCCAAAGCTGGAGATGCCTTGGCTTTGAGGCCTCTGGAGCACATTCCACAGCCCATGGCAAACGGGACTTGTGCACCAACGTCCCTCCTGCTGCAGCTGCCTCCTCGAGCTGCCCTGAGTGCCCAGAGGCCCAAGGCACAGGAGCAGCCCTGAGCAGGATCCCTAGGGCGAGCCCAGGGCCAGAGCAGTCGCTGGTTCCCACACTGGGCAGGGTCAGCCCTGTGTCCTGCGAGAGCCTGACTCTGTCCCCTTGGGCTGTGGGAGCTGTCCCAGCAGGGCAGGGAGGGTCAGGGCTGGCAGCAGCCGCTGCAGGGATGGCTTTGGCTCGTGTCCCTCGAAGGAGCGACTGCCCAAGCAGCTGTGCTCCCCGCAGGCTCTCCTCCCGGCCTTGTGGGCTTTGTTGGGTGCCACAGCCTGTGCCAAGGGGCGGCAAGGTGCCTGCAGGGCGCAGCACTGGGGGAAACAGAGAGCGTCCTGGCCGTAGCCAAGGCGCTGCCAGCTCAGCAGCAGTGCGCAGCTCGGGCTCACGATCCACGTTGCTCCCGCAGATATTATCAGTGATACAGGAACATATGACCCGTATCCAGTGAGACTCCCAAGAATTGTCTGTCCCCGGGATGTGCGCAAGTCCTGCATGATAGGCACAGCAGTGACATTACTCACTGTGCCACTTGTCCTGTGTTGTTGCTATTTGGTGATTTGGAAGTTGTACGTGAAGAGACGGTAAGTTGTTGATTTTTCTCCATATTTCTTTTAAACTCTGCTCACAGCATTTGTAGCCTGACTGATAATCATGCTGTTGTGGAATTGTGACAGTCCGTGGTCGTCCAAATGACTCTGCTGAGGGTTCTGCTGCTGTCCAGTGCTTTAATTGGCCTCTTAACTGCTGGGCGTTACCCTTGGGATCTCTTTTCTGCTGGAGCCAGAGCTCGCTTCTACTGAGGCTGCCTGGCCAAGAGCAGCCCCAGGAGCACTGGGCAGAGGCAAAGCAAGGTGGGGAGGAGAAAGAGTGTGGGATGAGATTGCAATTTTTGTCTTTTTTTGCAAGCCAGGTGTCTGTTAAGGAAGGTGGGAACCTCCCATATTGTAGAGAATGTGACCCCCTCTTCCCTGAATTATTGTATCTTTGAAATCAAGGGCTTTCAGGAAAAGATATGGGAAAAGGAATAACAGGTCTTCACTAGTATCTTTAACGAGGCAAACAAGCAACAAGAACAGTTGCAACAACTAACAAAGCCAGAAACTCGGTGGCAGCTCGTTCTGGGCTGCCAGGCGCCATCCCTTTGGTGCAGTTACGATCACAAGCAGCAGGGGCGCTGTTGAGCTCCCCGCCGGGCAGGGCAGGTGCGATGCCTCCGTGCAGCTGCAGGTGGCGCTGTGGCGCAGGGTCAGCTCCCTGTCTCACGGGCTTGGCAATGGCGGGCGGGCTGGGCAGCTGGGCAGAGTGCAGGGAGCTCAGAGCCGCAAACTGGAGCAGCACGGCTGGCCGGGCTAGCAAGAAAAAGGTGCACTGCAGAAACTCTGCAGTTGTGGCAGAAAGCGCAGTGTGTTCTGGCAGGCGGGGACACGGGGCAGCAACTGCAGGGCCCCTCCGCAGCAGCTGTGAATGGAGTCGGGGAGGTGCGTGCTCTGGGCGGGGAGGAGGATCGGGATCCCGTGCTTTTTCCTGGAGGAAAGCTCACCCAGCACTGAAAAAAAGGCAGTGTAGAGCTGGACCTTCCACAATCACAGCGGAAGGAAGACAGCAGCTTCACTGTTCCTCCCCCCCTCTGATGCCCAGCGACCACATGAGGTTCCCAATGGCGAGGTGCTCCCCTCCCCTCACCACACGCTGGCTACATCTTTTGTGTCTTAAGTACTCGGTCGTAATTGTACCCTAGCCATAAAATGCGGAAAAATTCCACAACCTCCAGCACCTTGAAAGGCAGACGTGCTCTGGGGCCACTGCTGGCCAGGGACCCTGCCCGCAGCCATCCCCTCCTCGCTGGGGCCTTGAGGGGCAGCTGTCCACCTGGGCCAAGTTGTGC
Organism: Lichenostomus cassidix; assembly: GCF_008360975.1. Classification (NCBI taxonomy): domain Eukaryota; kingdom Metazoa; phylum Chordata; class Aves; order Passeriformes; family Meliphagidae; genus Lichenostomus; species Lichenostomus cassidix. Next base: position 21,059 of record NW_028147450.1, read on the forward strand.
CAGCAGCTCCAGCCGTGCTGGGGAGCCTTGCCAGCTCTGGGCCCTGCTGTGCAGGAGGCTCCCTGTGTCCCAGCTGCACTGGGGGCCTCAGCCACCTCCTCTCTCCACAGGCGCCGCTCTGCACAACATCTGAAAGACAGTGGCTGGATGTCACATCCAGACAGCTTGAGCAGCTCAGTCAGCAGTGATTAGGGCTGGGCAGCCCCAACAGAAGCCCTGAGAGAATGAGCTCAGAACAGCTGCCATCCTGGGGGAAACAGCCAATCCCTGTGGAGATGCCAGTTCCACCTGCACTTCCCATGGGAATACCTGAGCCACCTCCGCTCCCCACAGGATACCCCGGGCCACCTCCGCTCCCCATGGAGATCCCAGAGCCACCTTCATTGCCCATGGGGAGCAGGCCATCTCCATTTGTCCAGCAACCACAGAACCAGTTCAGCGCCTTCCATGACCAGCTGAGACCAACACATCCCCCTCCTCCACGCGCAAAACCCTCTAACCTGCCTTCCAACCTACACTGAACATGGCTCCCCGCCTCTGCCAGGGTAGGGGTTGTTCTTTTGTGTGAATAAAAAGGGACAGAACCGTTACACCAGTTTCCAGGTGGTACTGCCTGCACTGAAAATCAGGAAGAAAATAAAAACCAAATGCCAGTGTCACTGAAAATCAGGAAGAAAATAAAAACCCTCTGACACTATATTTGAAGTGACAGAGAATCAGGCATTCCGTTACTTTCTGGCCAGGATTTGCCCAGGAAAATATTCTAAGAACACATGACTTTACAGGATTTCCCCCCAAACCTTATACAGTCAAAACCCATGGAGATGCACTTTTTCAAATTCATTGGTCCATAGTTGAGCAACACCCAGAATTCAGTTTCCCATTGGATTCGAATCTCCTTGCCACTGATGTTAATTAGATCTTCATCCTTCACTTTTCTCATCAGTCCTTTCAGGACCAGATGTCTTCACCCCTCCCAGAGGTGGCGTCTGGGGTAGATGTTTTGAGATAGCCACTGATGTCTCGTCGATGTCCTGTTGATGGCTTTTTATTTTCTGGGTGTGATTGGGGTTGCTCCCAGTCTGTTGGCATGTTATTCCCATCTCCTTAGGGTGATACTATATCTCCTAAAAAAACTAAAGAAATTTCGTTTCCCCAAGACAAAGTCAAGTCAAGCCTAACTAGGGTGACAAAATAAAATGTAAAGTTATATTGTTTATAACACCAGCACTGTCTGAGCTCCATGTCACCAGCACTGCCGGAGCATCCGTGGATGCCCATGGTGTGGGTGGGCAGGAGCCAGGCACGGGGCTGCTGGGACCAGCAGCGGGGCCCCGAGGGGTTGGGGGAGCCCATGCTGAGGGTGCCTGGGCTCAGCCACATTTCTTTCGGTGGGATCATCTGGGCCTGGATGATGGACCCCCATCATCATGCCTCCAATGCAATGTCCAGGAAAAGAGGAAGCCATCAGGAGCATCTCCAGGGACACAGCCTGACAAGCAATGTCAGCAGGCAAAACAAGTCCCTCCCTAATTAACACAACCTTGATGGGACCTAATTGATGGGCCATCACCAATCCAGGGTGCTGCACAGGGTCTGCAGCTCTGGCTGCTCAGTGTCCTGTTCAGATGCTCCCTGAGCCAGGCTTTTACTGCCTGGGAAGTATCTAAGTTGGGACCACCTAGCCCTTGAAACCTGCATTGGAAGGGCAGCCAGGGTAACACCCTGGGAGCTTAACAATTCACAGAAAACATATGCCAGGGTTTTCAGTAAGTGCTTGCAGGGAAAGAGTAGGGAATGGGACTGGACTGCACATCCTCTGGAAGCCCTTCACAGCCTGAGAGATGAGCTCAGAGCCCGACAGAGGCTGGGCCTGTTGCACCCCAGGATCCCTCACGAGTGGATGGGGATTTGCCCCCCAGGCTTCATCTGTTCCCCCAGCAGCCCTGCTGCTGCTCCTTGAGCAGGACTGAGGTGTCCATCCTGAGCCCCCATCAGGAATCAGGGCCTGTGCTCTCCTCAACAGCCTCAGGAAACGTCCGAGGCACTGCCGGAGGCTCTCTACGACCACTGGTAGCTCAAACCACTTCTCCTTTGCCCATTCCACCCAGGGTGATCCCAAGCCATCTCCCCACACCCATGGGGTTCCCAGAGCATCCGCCCCTCTCCGTGGTGATCCTCAAGGTGCCAACCCTGGGGTGATCCCAGACGCCTTTCTGCTCCCTGTGTTGCAAAAGCATAACCATGGGCTGAGGAGCAGGTGCACAAACTGTCTGAGAGCCGCAGGTCTGGTGACTCCAAAAGAGCTCGTGGCATTCTGGACTCACACCGTTGATGGAGTGCAGCACCTTGGATCCCTTGGGATTGCTGGGACAAGAAGCATTGTCCTAGGTTGCAATATTGATGTAGTTAAGTATTCTATTACCACCAGCTGTGGGCCATTAGCTGCTATCACCCACTCCGGATGACAGGCAATGGGCCATCCTTTAGCTATTATCACTTGCTAACGACCCACCCCGCATGACAGGCAATGGGCCATCAGGGACCCACCGTGTGACTCATGGACTTATCTCATCCCATTGTGAGATGCTCTGCCGAGGAGGGAGGAGCCAGGTGTTCCCACCTGCATATAACCTGGCCTTGGAACTGCCTGAGGGAGCCCTGTCTACTGGGTTCCCAGAGGACTAGAGCTACTACTGGATCTTCAGCTGGAGACTAGACCTTCACAGGATCACCGCTTCAACTGGACTACTTCAGCTGGACTGCTACTACCACCCCAACAGGGTGTTAGGTTGTATCTGACTTTGTCAGTGCTTTTCCTTGTATTATTTCACTTATTTTTAATTTCAGTCTTGACTTGTGATCTCCCACTGGTTTGTTTTCAAACCAAGACATATTTTGGCGCCCAAAGTGGGGCCCGACCTGGGGAAACTCAGAAATCCTATCACCATGATGGTCAGCTTATCTATATGGGTGCTGTATCTTGCTCTCTATATTTTTCCTCAAATGGGAAACTATCTGCCTGTCGTATTGGTCCTGTTGCGACCAGGGAATAGCATGAAAATTGCTCTTTTGGTTTATTATGCCTATTGCGTGGTAACCTGTGAGGCGATGAACACCATTCGGAACGTATACTCAATTTTATCTGCCTGGCCTAATCTGAGCTGCTACGTCTGGGACCTCCTCAGCAATCACACCCAGCCTCTGGCGTTAGGAGGAGAGAGCGGTTTCTTCCAGCATTTCAGGTCAGGCACGGCCGTTTTTGACAATATTGAGTTCCCTCTAGATGCTAAGGATGGCATAATCTTTTTGTCAGTTCTGTTTTCTTTGATCAGCATCGTGTACATCTTGCTGAAGATCAGAACAATATTTTGTCTCCTTGAGGAGGAGAAAAAAAGCAAATCAGCAGGCAAGAGGAAAAGAGCCAAAAGAGCAGTCGACGTCTCAACACAGACCACCACCAAATCAGAACAGCCGAAGCCCGTAGCAGTTGCCCCTGTCCAGAAAAAGAAATCCAAGAGCAAATCAGTCCGCATAGCGACTGATGATGATGCGGCAGGACCATCTCACCAAGCAGAAGAGACAGAGCCGGAGATCATCACTCGCTCTCTATCCCTGGGGGAGCTGCGTGACCTACGGAGGGAATTCACCCGGCAGGCGAATGAGTCCATCTTGACCTGGCTGCTCCGCATCTGGGACGCCGCAGCTAACGACACCATTCTGGACGGAAGTGAGGCCAGGCAACTGGGATCCCTGTCCCAGGATGTGGTCATTGACCAGGGGATTGGGAAAACCCAAGAAACTCTCAGCCTCTGGCGGAGATTGCTGGCGAGTGTACGGGACAGATACCTCTGCAAAGAGGACCTCCAGATGCACCAAAGAAAATGGAACACAATAGAACAAGGTATCCGATGCCTGAGGGAATTGGCCGTGCTAGAGATCATTTTCTCGGACAACGAGAGATTCCCCAAGAACCCAGATAACATCCAGTGCACTTCACAAATGTGGCTAAGATTCGCGCGGCTCGGACCAGAGATATACTCTCGTTACCTGGCAACACTGCAGTGGAGGGAAGGCGAAGATAAGGTAGGCGTGTTAACAAACAAACTGAGAATCTACGAGGACACTGTCACCGCTCCACTACGCACCCATGTCTCATCGGTGGAAACAAACCTGGCCGAGCAAGTCCGGAGATTGATTGAAGAGAATCAGAAACTAAGGAAAGAGCTCAAAGAAGAATTTTTCCATGCCACACCGAAACCAACCCGAGTCTCTGCCATCAGGAACACATTTACAGGAGAAGAACATCGTGCACCAAAAACAGGATTAGAGGAGCCCTGCCTCTAGCCAGGTAGAGGAAAGGGATAATCGGATCTATTGGACTGTGTGGATCCGATGGCCTGGCACGTCTGACCCACAAAGATACACAGCTTTGGTTGACACCGGCGCTCAGTGCACCCTGATGCTATCCAGGTATGTGGGGACCGAATCCATTTCCATTTCTGGGGTGACAGGAGGATCCCAGCAGCTGACTGTACTGGAAGCTGAAGTGAGTTTAACTGGGAACGAGTGGCAGAAACACCCCATTGTGACTGGTCCAGACGCCCCATGCATCCTCGGCATAGATTATCTCAGGAGTGGATATTTCAAAGACCCAAAGGGACATCGCTGGGCTTTTGGGATAGCAGCTGTAGAGACGGAAGACATGAGACAACTGAATACCCTGCCCGGTCTCTCAGATAACCCGTCTGCTGTAGGACTATTGAGAATTGAAGAACAGCGGGTACCAATTGCTACAGCAACAGTGCACCGCCGGCAATACCGCACTGACAGAGACTCTGTGGCCCCCATCCATAAGATGATTCGGGAACTGGAGAGCCAAGGGGTGGTCAGCAAGGCTCACTCACCCTTCAACAGCCCTATATGGCCGGTGCGTAAGTCCAGTGAAGAATGGAGACTGACAGTGGATTACCGTGGCCTGAATGAAGTCACACCACCACTGAGTGCTGCTGTACCGGACATGTTGGAACTTCAGTACGAGCTGGAATCCAAGGCAGCAAAGTGGTATGCGACCACTGATATTGCCAATGCCTTTTTCTCCATTCCTCTGGCAGCAGAGTGCAGGCCTCAGTTTGCTTTCACCTGGAGAGGTGTGCAGTACACGTGGAACCGACTGCCCCAGGGGTGGAAGCACAGTCCCACCATCTGCCATGGACTGATCCAGGCTGCACTGGAAAAGGGTGAGGCTCCAGAACATCTGCAGTATATTGATGACATCATTGTGTGGGGGGACACAGCCACAGAAGTATTTGGGAAAGGAGAGAAAATCATCAGAATTCTCCTGGAAGCCGGTTTTGCCATCAAGAAGAGCAAAGTCAAGGGACCTGCCCAAGAGATCCAGTTCCTGGGAGTAAAGTGGCAAGACGGACGGCGTCAGATTCCTTCTGAGGTCATCAATAAGATCATCGTGATGTCTCCACCAACCAACAAGAAGGAGACGCAAGCTTTCCTAGGCGCCATAGGCTTTTGGAGAATGCACATCCCTGAGTACAGCCAGATCGTGAGTCCTCTCTACCTCATAACCCGCAAGAAGAATGATTTCCACTGGGGCCCTGAACAGCAGCAAGCCTTCACCCAGATCAAACAGGAGATCGCTCATGCGGTAGCCCTTGGCCCAGTCAGGACAGGACCAGAGGTAAAGAATGTGCTTTACTCTGCAGCCGGGAGTCATGGTCTGTCCTGGAGTCTTTGGCAGAAAGTGCCTGGTGAGACCCGAGGTCGACCACTGGGATTCTGGAGTCGAAGTTACAGAGGGTCTGAAGTCAACTACACTCCCACCGAGAAAGAAATCTTGGCAGCTTACGAAG
>NW_028147451.1:0-27412 GCF_008360975.1 Lichenostomus cassidix
GGTCACTGAGTCCAAGCTGTGATTGATCCCCACCTTGTCAACAGCCCAGAGCACCGAGTGCCACTTCCAGGCATTCCTTGGACATGGATGGATCAATCCATCACCTTTGGAAGTCAGCTCCAGCCTGGATCCTTCTTTTCCCTGTACTGATCCCTGTTCCCAGCACTCCAGGCATGATCCAATATCCCTGAGGATCCAACTTGTTCCCAGAAACAAGTGACAGGATGAGAGGAAATGTGCTTAGGAGAGGTTAAGGTTGGATATTGGGATTTTTTTTTTCCACAGAAAGGATTTTCCCGCATTGGAAAAATCCCAGGGAAACGATGGAGTCACCATGCCTGGAAGTGTTCAAAAGATGTGGGAATGTGGAGGATGTGGGTTAGTGGTGATCATGGTGGTGGTTGATGGTTGGACTTGATGATCTTAGAGGACTTTTGAGAATTCCATGACTCTACATTTGGAATTAAGAGACACAGACAGAAATCATCACTGGCCTGGAGTGCATGGAATCATGGAAAGGTTTGGGTGGGAAGAGACCTTAAATCCCATCCCGTTCCCACCCCATCCATGGGCAGGGACACCTCCCACTATCCCAGGCTGCTCCAATTCCCAATGTCCAGCCTGCCCTTGGACACTGCAGGGATCCAGGGGCACCACAGCTGCTCTGCCAATTCCAGCCCAGCCCCTCCCCACCCTCCCAGGGAACAATTCCTTCCCACCATCCCACCCAAACCTCCTCTTTTCCAGTTTGGAGCCATTCCCTCTTTTCCCACCACACCAATCCCACTCCACACAACCACTCCATCCAGAGCCTTCAATCCATGGCTCTGCTTGGGTGACACCCAAATGACAAGGAGTAGGGACAGGAAAACCTAGGGAATCACTGACCCTTGGCTCCAGGTGAGTCCATCCTCACTCAGGAGACTCCAAAAACCTCACCCAGGCCCTGTGGATCCATGGAATGCAGCATTTTCCTGCTCTGGATTCCCACAGCCAATCGGTGCCCAAATCCCGCTTTCCCCTGCCTGTGACTCCACAGCCTCATCTCCAGTTCATCCCACACGGAACCAGTGAGGACAACCAGTGGCCACCAGCCATCCCCTCCTCCCTTCCTGGGAGCTCTGGATTCTATTCCCAGCTTCCCCAGGGAGCAAACAGCCATGGCCATCGGATTTGTTTTAGGGTTTGCTGGAATTTCCTGGGGTTGGAGCGAGGTTAACCACAGCCAGCTCTTGTGGCCACGTCCTCAGCATTCCCTATTGTTCCCTGAGAAGGTGGCCAGGCCTGGTTTTCTTGGAAGGCCGGGATGGCGTTTGGCATTCCTGGCTCGGTGCTCCGTGGTGACAGAGAGGAGGAAGGAGAAGGAGCAGCGCTTCCTTTTTTAGGCCTGTGGCTTTGAGGGAGGGCCTGGTGTCACCGAGAGGTCACCCCGAGCTCCCCGGGATGGGATTTGGGACAGCAGGAGGCTGGAACCGACTCTCTGCTTCCATAGGATTCCCCCGAGAGGCTCCAAAAAATGTCCGGAATCTCCCGCTTCGGCCTCCTTCCATGGGGTGTTCCGAAAGGCTCCTCTCCCGGGAAAAGGAGGAGAGGGCCGTTCCATAAAAAGCTTTTCCCCGCTGGGACAAAATCAGCCACATTCATGCTCTGTCCCGACCTTTTGCTACTGGAAAGCGGAATTTCCTCGGCTCTGCCAGGAGTCCATCCCTGTCCTGGCTGCCGGCGGTGCTCCCTGGTGGGAGGACACTCTCCTTCTCCGGCCACGGGGAGACAAATTCTTCCCAGCCTAAGAGTGGAAACTTAGCTCATCCTCGTGGATCATCCCGGAGCCAAGGGCTGGGACTCTGATTCATGCCTGGAGGGGAGGGAAGGAGCCAAGGATGGCTCCGTTGGCTCCACTGGGTTATTCCAAGGAGTTGACAATGGGAATTCTGTGATCACATAGGACACGGGAGAAGGAATAAGGAAATCTGTCTGATAGATGAAATCATGGAATCATGGAAAGGTTTGTTGGGAAGGGACCTTAAATCCCATCCCATTCCACCCCCACGATCCCAAGCTGCTCCAAACCCTGTCTGACCTGGCCTTGGACACATCTCCCACCCTGCTTTGTGATCCAGGCGATGACACAGAGCTTTTATTCCCCCTTTCCCACTCTTTTTCCAGGAATTTCAGCCCCAAGTGGAAACACTGGATGGAGTTGCTCATCCACAGCTCATGGACTGGAGAGGAGAAGATCCTGAAGGAACAAAGTCACCTCAGCCCAAAGCTGCTGCCTGCTGTGGTTTGGAGGAGGTGACACACACCTGTCCTCCTGGTGACATTCCCAATCCTTTGACGAATCCCTTCCAACTGGAGAAATCCCATTATTCCTTGAATTAATTAATGAATTAATTGGGAGAGCCTAAACCAGACAGTTGCCAGATTAATCCAGACATTCCAGAGGGGTTGTAAGCAGAGCCCTTGAGTAGCAAGAGGTACTGAGTGACCCATATTTGACTTCGCAGTGGTAGAATTCCCTTGGAATGGCGGAATTCCAATGAAACTTGGAAAACTGGCTGGAAAGGAATTTCAGGGAATCATAGAAAAGTTTGGAAAAGGATTTAAAGATCATCCCGTTCCATGGGCAGGGAAAATTCCCACTATCCCAGGTGGATCCCAACCCCAATGTCCAACCTGGCCTTGAACATTCCCAGGGATCCAGGAGCACCACAGCTGCTCTGGGAATTCCATCCCAGCCCCTCCTTCTCTTCCTGACATCTGATCTAATTGGGTTTTAATGATTTTAATTGGCTCTGACTTCAGTTTTAATTGCACCCACCTTCTCTCCCCTTCCCCAAAATCCACCATCACAAGATTCCCGGAAGACCTCTGCACTGTCCTGGCTGATGGGACAAATGGCAAATGTTCCCCAGAGCTCTCAGCTCTGTACCAACAGGCCCCAGGTACCTTCACCTGCTGGGAACAAGATTTTTGTGGAATATTTGGATGCCAATCCCGGGAATTTTCAGCCTGGGATGGCTCTGCTGTCAGCAGGATGCACAAGAGTGTGAAAGTGTCACAATCCTGAGGCCTGGCCAGGGAACAGGGGACATTTAAACAAAAAAATGAAAAAAGGACACTTCAAAATCCCAAAATCCCCCCAGGAAATGCCCAGAAACCCCAAATCCAGCCAGGAGAGAAAGCTGTCCCCCTCTCAGGGGGCACTGCCACCCAAACCCCTTTGAAAACCTCTCCCTTTCTCCTCCCAGGCCCGGCGCTGCCTTGTCCCGCTTTGGGGACAATGTAGGGAAGATTTCTGTGGCTCAGTCAGGCCACGATCCTGGATAAAAATGGCTCTGAAAGCACAGGGATGAGTCACCCATCCCAAAATCCGGGAGTCGCCAGGCCTGGCCCCGGAACGAGCTGTTGACACCACTGGGAAATGACTGCCAGCACCCTTGACCTTGCTCTGCGATGTCACCAGTTGGGACACATGAATCCAATTATTTTTTTCCCTAAAATCACCATTCAAGGGCCTCATTGTGCTGTCAGCCCCCACCCTCGGCCCAGATTAAAAAAAAAAAACCTGGATAAACCCCATTAAACGTCCCCCAGCAGCCACAGCAGGGCAGATCATTATCCCTGTGGTTAATTATTAACTCCTGGGATGATCCAGGGAAGGTGGAAAATGGAGGGAGAGGGAACTGTTCCCTCTTCCCAAGGGTTTTTTTTGGGGTTTTTGGGGGGTGGAAAACCCCACGGATCCCTCCTGTGGGAAGCAGAAGGGAAAAAAGAAAGGGGAAAGAGGAATGGGTGCAGAGATGAGGAGGAGGAAGGAACCAGAGGAGGCACCTCCTGTTGGAACACACGGTTCTGCCACAGTTTCATGGAAAACCAGGAAAAAAAGGACTTCCCTGATTTATTGGCTTCCCTTTCCCTGTGCCTGCTCCCTGAACATTCCCAGCTATCCCAGTCTGCTCCGGTTTTGCCCTCTGGAGCAGCTTTGGGCACTCCAAGTGCTTCCTCCAGCCAGGGCTGGAAACCATCCTTGGTTTTGGGCAGGGAAGAAGGGCTGGAGCATGGAGGAACCTGGCTGAACATCAGGAATTCCAGCCAAGGAGGTCAAAGCAGGGCTGGAGTGTCCAAAACTTCCTGGGAAGCTCAACTCCGGGGCTGGGAATGTGTTGGAGAAGTTTGGGAAGAGCAGCCGGGCCCCCTGAAGGTGCAGCTCCATCAGGAAGGAGGAAAATCCTGGGAAGGAGATTCCAACTCTCCCTGTCTCCATGTGGGAAGGTCTGGATGTTCCACTCCCGCTTCTCCCTCTCTCCAAAGCTTTGCTTTCCATGGCAAACGTGCCAGGAGAACAAATCTAGCACTGAGCTGTCCAGGAATATCCAGAGCTTTGCTGGGATTTGCCGCTGGGATTTTCACACGTCACCTGAGTGTTTTCCAGTTGCAGCACCACATTCCCAGTTCCAAATCCTGTGTTTTGCAGTTGCAACATCTCAAACCCAGCTCCAAACTCGTTTTTCAGTTCCACCATCTCATTCCCAGTTCCAAACTCCCCATTTTCCAGTTCCAGCAGTTCATTCCCAATTCCAAACTCATTTTCCAGTTCCAACAGCTCAAACCCATTCCAAACTCCCCATTTTCCAGTTTCAGTAGCTCATTCTCAGTTCCACCATCTCATTCCCAGTTCCAAACCCCCCATTTTCCAGTTCCAACAGCTCAAACCCATTCCAAACTCCCCATTTTCCAGTTCCAGTAGTTCATTCTCAGTTTCACCATCTCATTCCCAGTTCCCAACCCCCCACTTTCCAGTTCCAGCTGCTCATTCCCAGTTCTAAACTCTTCATTTCCAGTTCCAGCAGCTCAAATCCACTCTAAACTCCTCTTTTCCAGTCCCAGCAGCTCATTCCCAATTCCAAACTCCCAATTTTCTAGTTCCAGAGTTCATTCCCAATTCCAAATCCCCCATATTCCAGTTCCAGAGCTCATTCCCAGTTCCAAACTCCATATTTTCCAGTCCCAACAGCTCATTCCCAGTTCCAAACTCCACATTTTCCAGTCCCAACAGCTCATTCCCAGTTCCAAACTCCACATTTCCCACCCTGTGCCAGAGACGTGGCCAAGCTGTGCCACGGCCAAGCAAAGGACAACTCCTTGTCACACAAGAGCCACAAGTGACATCAGCAGGACATCCAGGACCCCTGGATGCCACCAGCCACAGGGACAATATTCAGGTACCTCTTCCACCAAAAAAATCAGGGGAAAAGGTGTAAAAAACAGATGGAAAAAAAATTGGAAAAAAGGGGGTGGGGACAGAAAAATAAAAAGTTCTGGAGTGTGAACTGACAGTGACCTGTCAGAAAAATGTTGCATCCAAACTTTCCCATCGAGCCCTGGGAATTTGTTCCTGATTAAAGAAAGAGGGGGTGTATTCGGTTCAAAGGAGAAGCTGGAGCAGGGAAGAATTCCGTGGCTGCTCCTGCGGTGGATTTTTTTTTCCATTTGCTTCCCCCCCCTTCCCTGCTCCCTCCCTTTCCAACCCCGATTTGCCCTGAATCTCCCAATTCCTGTCCAGTGCAAAAAAAATAGCTAAAAAAAAAAACTAAAAAAAGGGAGAAAAGTCATGGAGGAGGGAGGGAAATCTCCAATTTGTGGGAACTGCTGGTGCTGAAGTGGGAATGCAGGGAGGGGTTTGGATTTTCCCAGGCTTGGAGCTCGGAATTCTATTTTTACAGAGCGCAGGAGAAAGTGGGGGGTGGGAGGGATTAAAGCAGTGTAAAAGCAGGAAATAAATGGAAATGTCACTTAATTCGGGAGCTGTTGGTATTATTTATTATTTAAATCCTATTTATTCCTCGGGGGATGCACAGTAGCTGGAACACCAGGACAAAAAATTGGGGGAAAAAAAACCCTCGGAAGGAATTTTGGGACACTGACCGGAGTTTCCTGGTGTGTTTTACCTCAACGAGGTGGCAAAACTGCAGTGGAGGAATAAAATGTGGATAAAATCACCTGTCATTCTTCAGGAATTGTCCTGAGCTGGATCTCCATGGAATCATGGGACGGAATCAGCAAAGCTGGAAAAGGTGTTTGATAAGATCAAATCCAATCTTTGATCCAACATCACCCTGATCAATTAAACCACAGCAATGAGCGTCATGTCCAATTGTCCAGTCCTTATTAAAGACTTTTGGATTCATGGTAATTTCCTGGAGTGCCCAGAAATCCCCTGGACTTGAAAAAATGCTCAAAGGAAGAGGGATGTTCATGGGAATGCTGGAAATTTTTTGGAAATTCTCCCAAAAAAACCTCCCTGTGGAGGATTTGGGCTTCGGGAGACACTTGAGGAGCACCACGTTCTCATGGAGATCCCAAAGACAAATCCAAGGGTCAGATCTTCCTCTGGGAAAGCAGGATGGGCAGGGATAGGAACAGAATCCATCCCCAAATCTATGATCTAACCTCATCTTCAGGCCAAGCCAGCAGCAGATGCTGAAGGAAAACCTAAAACCTGGGAAATCAGGAGTTTTCCCAGTTACCAGCTGGAACTTCCACAGAAACCACATCCCTGGACTGATCTGGGTCCATTTTATAGTTTCTGACCCACACTACTATTCCTAGAAGGAATTTCCTGAACCTCCCGGCTCCTCTTCCTCTGAAATCCACTTATGGTCCCTTTATCCCAAATCAAAGTGATTCTGGGTACTGCAAAAATGCTGGAAAGGCCAAATAAAAGGCAGAGGAAGGTGGGAGAAAGGAGTCATCTGGGATACAGTTTTTGGTTTTTTTCAGGGAAAAAGGGAAAGAAAATTTCCATTTTTTGGCTGTGAGTTAGATAAGGTCAGTGTTTGATTCTTTTTTTTTTATCCTAATCTCTGTGATGTGGGAATTGTTCTCCTTCATCCCAAAACAGGGCCAGGCTCAGATAAACACCTTATCCTGATATTCATGGAATCATGGAATGTTAAGGATTGGAAAGGGCTGGAAAATTCATCCATTCCCACCCTGCAGGGCAGGAACACCTTCCCCAATTCCAGGTGGATCCAAATCCTGTCCCACCTGACCTTGGACACTGCAGGGATCCAGGGGCACCACAGCTTCTCTGGGAATTCCATCCCAGCCCTCCCCACCCTCCCAGGGAACAATTCCTCCCCAGCATCCATCTAATCCACCATCCCTCATCTTGGAGCCATTCCCACTTATCCTATCACTCCATGCCCACAGCTGTGTCTGTGCCAAGAAGAAGCAAAGTTTCCTTGGAAGAGCTAAAGAAAAATCCCACTTTTTCTCGCCTTGCTGCTGCCAGATTATCCATCCAGGAGCCCACGGGAGCTCAAATCCATCTGCTCCTCTCCCGTGGGTGGGAGAGGAACAACACAGGCTTGGATCCAGGCAATGGAATGAGGTCTCCATCTGGGAGAGCACCCAGGAATTCTGCTTTTGGCAAAAAAAAATAGGCATAGAGATCCAATGTTATCCCACTTCTTTCTGTCTCCCAGCTGTGTCCTCGGAGGAAAGGGGAATTTGGGATGTGCCAGGTTGGCTGGGATGGAGTAAATATTCCTCCCAGGAGCTGGAATGGGGCTGAGTTTGGGATTTGGGCTGGATTGGGTGTTGGGAACACAGGGAGGGATCTGTTATTTTTTGGAAGTGCTTCCACAGAGCCACGGATGTTCCTGCTGCTCATCCCTGTGAGGAGTTTGGAAGTTGGGAACTCCTCATCCCACCAGAAGTTGGGAAGAGCCACAGCCATGAGCACTGGGATATTCCAGAACATGGGAATCATCCTCAGTGGATAAACCTGAGGGGGAAAAGAAGGAATGTGGGGACATTCCAAGTGACAGCATTTTGCCTTCCCAGGTCATCATTCCCGGGATGTTGCCTGGTTTTCCCAGGGATGGGCAAACACCTGCCTGGGATGAGAAGTGGGGAATGAATTCCTTGTTTTGCTTTGCTCAGGTGGATTTTCCTTTCCCTATTCATCTTTCTATCAATCCATGGGTTTTCCCATTTTTCCCTCCCCCATCCCGCTGTGGATGAATTCCCAGTGGAGGCTAAACCATTCCACAGGTGTTTCCCACTGGCACGGAGCTCATTTTCATCCCAACTTTCCCTCCTTCATCCTGGCTCCCCCAGCATTCCTTAGGGACCAAATTCCCATTCTCTGGATCCAGTAGCTGATTCCTTGGCGGTGGGAAAACATGGGAATAAAGATGGGATGGCAGAGGATGTGCACAAAGGAGAAATTCCTTGCTGAGTCAGGGCCTGGGCAGCAAAATTAAATACAAATAAAAAAAGGATGGATTTTTTTAGGAAAGTGTTTGTCTCCCTATTTTTAGGAGAAGCTGTTGTTTCCCTATTTTTAAACCAGGCTGGAGGAGCAAAATGAGAGGTTTTGTTCTAAATCCGAAGAGGAATTTTCGGATGGGTTGAGCTACAAAAAAGCTGCAGTTTTGGGACACTCACTTGGAATTTGTATGGAGGAAGCTCAGGATTGCTCCAGAAATCAGGATGGGATGGGATGTGACCTTAAAGTCCATCCAGTGTCACCCCCTGCCATGGCAAGGACACCTCACACTCTCCCAAAGTGCTCCACACCCCTTCTAACCTGGCTTTGGACACTTCCAGGGATGAAAATCCACAACTTCTCATCCTAAATTCATTCTTCCTGCTTTTTCAGGAAACCCTGGAATAGGTTTTCTCAGTCCTGGATTAGAAAACACTTAAAAATACGCAAAGAAAATGAGGTGAGCATCAGCTTTGGCTCGGGACAGATGGCACAGGAAAACTTCCCTTGTTTTTAGGCAGCAAAAGGATCCCGAGGGAAATGGAAAAGGCAGTTTGGGATTTTTCTCCGTCAGGACACAACCAAGCTGTGCCACTTGATAGGGAATTTTTGGGTTCCTTTATCCCTTTTTTCCTGGGACCAACCCTTCCTCCTCCTCTCCCACTCTCTCTCCGCGACATTGACAAAAATAACCCAGCAGGACATCACGCCTTGGCTGTTCCCAGTGCCTGCATTCCGTGGAATATTTGGATGACACGAGCCAGGCCTCATGGGGAACACCAAACCCTCATTTCCACCCTTGAAAAAGAGGGATTTTCCCATAAATAAGGTTTTTCTGTCAAGCTCCTCCTCAGGCTGAGATCCCAGGGGATTTGATGTGCTCCTGGTCACCTCGGCAGCACTGGAATTCTTGGAGAGAAGTCCAAGTGGGACAAAACGGAGTGGCTGGAAGGATGGACTTATGAGGAGAAAAGCTGGAGGAGCTAAATATGGATCGTTTGGGGTAGGAGGACAACTGTCTGCGGATGGACAGAAATATCCGGGAGAGGCAGGAATTGTTTGGGTCAGACCGGCTGGGGAATAACCAGGAATCACGAGATGGATTGAGGAATGGAAAATGAGCAGCGGCTGTCAGGGGAAACATTCCTGGCAGTGAGACCCAAGCTCTTGGATTGAGGAACATCCGCCCTCCCCGGGGCTGGGTGGGAATCCTGCTCTGGGTAAAAATGGCCTGGAGGGCTCTTGGGAATGATCCCTGGGGTTGGGATGGCGTGGATCTGGGCAGGGTGCTCCCTGCAGGAACAACAAGGTGATGCCGAGAACACACGGACCATGGGAAGGGGCTCAGGGAGCAGGGGCTGCCCAAAATCTGGGAATATTTGGGAATGGAGCCATGGAATCACAGTATGGTTGGGTTGGAAGGGGTTCAGGGAGCCCAGGCTGCCCAAATCTGGGAATATCTGGGAATGCAGTCATGGAATTGCAGCATGGTTGGGTTGGAAGGAGCTCAGGGAACACATACTGCCCCAAATCTTGGAATATTTGGGAATGGAGTCATGGAATTGCAGCATGGTTGGGTTGGAAGGAGCTCAAACTGCTGAAATCTGGGTAAATCCCAGCATGGACTCATGGAATCACAGTATGGTTCGGTTGGAAGAGGCTCAGGGAACACAGGCTGCCAAAATCTGGGAATATGTGGGAAGGGAGTCATGGAATCACAGTATGGTTGGGTTAGAAGGGGCTCAGGGAGCAGGGGCTGCCCAAATCTGGGAATATCTGGGAATGGAGTAATGGAATTGCAGCATGGTTGGGTTGGAAGGGGCTCAGGGAACACATACTGCCCCAAATCTGGGAATATCTGGGAATGGAGTAATGGAATTGCAGTATGATTGGAAGGGGTTCAGGGAGCATAGGTTGTCCAAATCTGGGAATATTTGGGAATGGAGTCATGGAATCACAGCATGGTTGGGTTGGAAGAGGCTCAGGGAGCCCAGGCTGCCAAAATCTGGGAATATCCAGAAAGGGACTCGTGGAATTGCAGCATGGCTGGGTTGGAAGGAGCTCAGGCTGCCCAAATCTGGGAAAATCCCTGCATGGACTCATGGAATCACAGTATGGTTGGGTCGGAAGAGGCTCAGGGAACACAGGCTGCCCAAAATCTTGGAATATCTGGGAATGAACTCATGGAATCGCAGCATGGTTGGGTTGGAAGGGAATTTAAGGATCATCTCGTTCCATTATGGATATTTCCCACTATCCCAGGTTGCTCCAAGCTTTATCCAACCTGGCCTTGGGCACTTCCAGGGATGGAGCATCCGCGATTTCTTGGGATATATGGATTGCTCTCCATGCTGGGAGAAGCTCCATGAGGTGTGGGAAAAGAGTTGCTCCCGTTCTTCCTTCTCTCCAAGGCACCTGGAAATGAGGGAATATTCAGATATAAAGCTGGGAATTGTGTTTGGAATGTTCACCGTGGGTTATCCCACATGGAGGGCTGGCCTGGGCTTCAAATGGACCAGAAAAAGTCATTTATGGCCTCAAAATCCCTGCCAAGGGCCTGGAGCATCCCGGAGATCAGGGAAATGGATAAACAAGGAAAACAAAATGAAATATAAAAGCGATGGTAAAACCAAGGAAAAAACAAACTAGAGTAAAATAGGAATAAAATAAAATCAGGGAAAAGGATAGGGGAAAAAAGGGGAAAATAAAATGGAATAGGAATAAAATAAAATCAGGAAAAATAGGTATAAAATAGGGGGGAAATAGGGGGAAAGAGAAGAAATAAAAAAGAGGAAAAAGTAAAATAGTAAAAAATAGAAGAGAGAGGATAATAGAAAAAAGGGGGAAATAGGGGGAAAAGGAAAAAATAGGAAAAACAGGAAAAAAAGGGAAAAAATAGGTATAAAATAAAATCAGAAAAAGTGTGAAAAAAATGAATAAATGAAATAAAAACTAAGAAAGAGGAAAAAATAGGAATAAAAGGAAAAATAGGAAAAATAAAGAATGGGGAAAATGAAATACAACATAACAGGAATAAAATATTATTAACTTTGGGAAAACAAATAAAAAGAGAACCACACTTATGTAAGCCAAACCCACTTTGGTCCATTTTTCCTTGAAGATCTCCCTCTAATCCCTCCTGCTGACAGCAATCCTTGTCCTCCAGGGTTGGGAGAGATACAGACAGCTTGGAATCTGAGAATCCTGGAATAATCCAGGCTGGAAGTGACCTCTGGAGGTCTCCAGTTCACCCTCTTGCCCCAAGCAGAGTCAGATTGCTCAGGGCTTTTCCAGGCTGATCCTGAAGATCTCCAAGGATCTCCTTGTGTCCTCCTCACCCTCCCCAGCACCTTCTCCAGGCCCCACCATCCTCCCAGAACCCCCCAGTTCAGGAATGTCTTGGCTGTACTGGGAGAGCCCCAAACTGGGCACATCCTTGGGATGAACTCTGAAAATGCTGAGGAAAGCAGTTTTTTAGGATTAGAGTCTGAAAAATCTCCAAAATCCAGCTCCCTGTGGGGTTTCCACCCGAAGGGAGAAAGCTGGGGACAATCATGGAGTGAAGGCCTTGGAGCTCCACCAGGGAATGGATTTTCCCAGCTCCCTGCAAGGTTTCCACCCCAAATGGAGAAGAATGATGGAGTGAAGGCCTTGGAGCTCACCAGGGAATGGATTTTCCCAGCTCCCTGCAAGGTTTCCACCCCTAATCGAGAAGAATGATGGAGTGAAGGCCTTGGAGCTCACCAGGGAATGGATTTTTCCATTCCATCCTTTGTTCTCCTTTACCCACAGAGATGTGACCATGGGGGAACTTCCCACCACGTTGGTGACCCAGAGATGTTCATTCTTGCTATGCACAGGACAAAATATTCCTGGCTTGGGATTCCTCCTCCTTTTGGAGGTGGTTCTCCACCCTCAACTTCCATCCCATGTTCCTAACCATGAGAGCACCACAGCAGGATCAGAATCCAACCAAATCCAGAAAAAAATTAATGAAAAGAGGGGATTTTTTCAGGTATTTTAGTCCACTTTTGTCCCTCCTGGGACCAGTTCCACCCCTCACCATGACCAGCCTTCTCCTCCTGTCCCACACAAACATCCTGCTCCAGGATTTGGACCCCAACAGGTTCTCCTCCCCTCTCCCCCAGTCCCCTTTTCCACACTCCCAGTCTCCCAGCAAATCCCTCTGCCCTCATCTCCCCTCCAGACTAAACAATCCCAACTCTTTCCGTCCTCCCGTGGAGGTCATGTTTGCCGGACCTCTGATCGTTCCTGCCGCTCTCCCCTGGAGCTTGTCCAGCTGGCCTGGATCTCCCTCGGAATGCCTTGTCCTGGACAGTTGGGCTCCAGCTGAAGCCTTCTGGGACTCCTCAGCTCGGAGATCTCAGCTCAGCCCATCGGAGAGGGAGATGAAAGTTCCTAAGGCTGGGTTTGGTTCTGAATCGCGTTTCCTCCGTGCTTGGGATGTCTCTGCTGTTCCCACCAGGGACTGTGGGGAATGCAAATATCCCAAATGCTCCAAGAGCTGAGAGTTAGCCCTGGAGACTGAAGAGAGACGGAGCAGAAAGTGTTCCCAAAAATGCCTCAAAGCACAGCACACCCGGGGATTTTCCAGTTCTGTGCACAGGGTTTGAGATGGGATGAGGGAATTCTGTACCCAAATATCTCCCTTTTTACCTGGGCAGGTGATAGGAAGAGAGGAAATTAATTTAGACTAAAGGAGGAGAGGTTTAGATGGAATTTGGGAAGGAATTGCTGGCTGGGAGGGTGGGGAGGGGCTGGGCTGGAATTGCCAGAGCAGCTGTGGTGCCCCTGGATCCCTGCAGTGTCCAAGGGCAGGTTGGCCATTGGGGCTTGGAGCAGCCTGGGACAATGGAAAGTGTCCCTGTGCATGACAGGGTGGTGGAACTGGATGGTCTCATCCCAAACCATTCCATGATTTTATGGCGTTCCCAAACGTCTTTACACTTTGCAGATTTGCAGCTCCACCTGCTAGCTGGGAAAAGAAGTCCAAAATCCAATAAATCCAACCCCAAAGTTGTCCCCACTTGCCTTCATCCACAACAAGATCTGTCCTTCCTTGAAGAGAAACCAATTCCCTAAAAAAAACCCCATTTATTAAAGGCAATAAATTGACACTAATTAATGATTAACCACTAATTAATGATTAACCACGTTAGAGCCCATCCAGGACTCAGTGAAATGCAAAAGGGAATAAAAAGCTCCAAGGATGAACCAGGAGATTCCTGTAATCCTTGCAGCTCTGCTCATTCCAAATGTTTCGCAGGAGGAGAATTCCAGGCAGACTCACACAATTTTTACCCTGGCCTTTTAATTTAATCATATTTATTATTAAAGCAAATAATTAATTTGCTGCAAGCCCCCATTTGATTTGGTTTTCCTTTTTTCTCTCTCCATTGCAAATTAATAGGTCCCAAAATGCATTTATTTGGTTTATTTGTAATTAAAAGCTGCTAAATCCTTGGCTTTTCCTGCACTTCATATATATCCACTGTAATACCAGTGCTATTCCGGTCTCCTTGCTTTTATTCCTTGCTTTTTATTCCTTGCTTTTTATTCCCTTCTTTTCTCCCTGGAAATGGAGGAGTGTGAGGACAAGCAGGAGCAAAAAGTAATTTTAGGTGAACGCCAAGTGCTCCACACCCCATTCCTGATGGGATCATCCCAGAGGTGACACTAAGACCTGGCTGGAGTCACCTGCATGGATAATCCCTGAGGGAATCACCCTCTCCACCTCCTTCCTTTCCCTTTTATCCATGTTCAGCTCCTGTCTCTTGTTTCCTTATCCAAGGATTCGTGGGAGAAATCCCTTCCTTATCCCAGCTGGAGTTTTCAAGGAGCTACAACACAGACAGGGATTGTTCATGAGCCACCCATTATCCAAGCACGGAATAATCTCCCTTTCCCTCACACCTGGAATGAGACCTTGGATGATCCCATCTTGAGGAACCCACAGCAGGTCAGCGTTTCCTGGATCTGGGAATTCCCAGGCGCATTCCCAGCGGCTCTGCCCATCCAGCTCCCAAGGCAGGATTGGGAATCCCGTTAGCATTTCCATCCTCTCTCCATGGGTGCTTTTCCCTCCAATTCCTCTTGCTCCTGAGGCATTTGCTGAGGGAACACCACGTCCATTCCCAGCTGGGATGGTGCACAGAGCTCATGGATCAAAGCCTGTGGAAAGCTGGAAAACAAGAAGCAATCCAACAACACTGCCCTATAAACTTAGGCCATGTCTAACCTTTCTAGATAAAGGGAACGGGCACGGAGGGAATCTTGGAATTGTGTCCTGAGGATTCATCCTGAAACTCCGCAGCCTGTGACTCATGAGAGTCCTGAAGGGGAGCAAAGCATTTCCCAACGTTTGGAGCAAACCTTGGGAAAGCCATGCCAAGGTTTCCACGGGAGAGGCAATTTCACTGGGATAACTCTGCCTCCAAATGAATCCCTGCTCCTTTTCCCAGTCACTGGAGCCAGGCAGGCAATTCCAAGCAATCATCCCGCTGGGAGCCAGATGTCTGACCCAGATTAGGTGATTCAGCTCCTGGAGGGCCCGGGGAAGGAATTTGGGTCTGACACCCAACTGGAATTTGGATAAAATTATCCCAGGTGACACCACTCCGCCTCCCCAATAATTACACTGGCAGCAAGTGCCAGTTCGTGTTTTCCATGGGAAATGGGCCTGATCTCCTCCCAGAGGGAGGAATTCTGCTCATCCAAGGGGTTTTTCCAGGTAGAACTAAAAATTCGTGTGATACTGGAGGTTACATGGCACAACCCTGAGCTGGAACAGCTTCTGCTTGGCAATAAACCTCACATTCTATGGATTGGGATAGGGAGGAGCTGGGAGCTGCTATTCCAGTGGGAAATGATATTTGGCATGATCTGCTGCCTTGCCCAGAGGTTGTCATCAGCTGAGGTCACAGGAGGTGACAAAGTGACAAACAGGAGCAAAGCAGGATTATCCGGGTGCTGAGTGCTTTAGCTCCAATGGACTTTTTAGGGAATAAAATCCAGTGGAACATGCAGAAAACAAGGAAAAGCCACCATTTCCAGAGAGCAGAACAACAATGATTTGAGGGCTTGAATATTTAAACAGGGACCAAATCTTTTTTAGGGCTTAAGTATTTCAGTGGGGAAGATCAACTTGATTTCCCAAAAAATAATGGAAAACAGGACAAAAGGAGAATTACTATGGCACAGAAACCCCTGACAAGACAGACACTGAAATTCTGAGTACAGAGTGTAGAAAAGCTGGATAGATCCAAGGAAAATCCAAGAGAAAATGCCGTGGTGGGAGACCTTGACAGCCCAGTCTAAGGAGGAAGGATTATGATATTAAAAGTGGAATTTCTCTCACCTTCCTTTAGGAGTTTAAAAGGCAACCCAGGCTGGGTGTTTAGCTTCCTGAAGAACCAGCGCAGAGGGAATTCCATTTCCACCTTCCCTTTGCGGAACTCTCCGAGGCGATCAGCGCCACATTTCTGGCCCTGATTGTACTGAATTTAGGGCAGAAAAGACCAGATTTAGGGCTCTCCGTTTCCATATCCCATTCCTTCGGAACCATTATCCCAGGTCAAGTCTCCCTTGTCTCCTCATTCCTCAACCCATGGAATGAGTTATTCCAAGCTGGAATAACCCAGCCGGGAGCAGGGAGGGGAGGAAGAGCAGGAGGTGTTCTCCCCACCATGTGGAAGTGATGGATTTGTGGGGAAAGCCTCCAGCTGCCAAGGAACATGGGGAATAACAACGTCAACCATCTCTGTGCGCAATTACGGGAAATAAAACTCCACTCGCGCATTCCGAGACGAGAAACGTTTCTGTGTGGACACATCCTGGACAGACCTCCTGCTTCCCATCCCGGCTTCCCTAGGCTGGGATTAAATCCAGATTGGAGCAGCCTGGGAAAAGCCATTCCCGTGTCCTAACTCTCTCGTTAAACTGTAGGTGGTTCATCCTTCCGTGTGTTGGATATCACGGGATTTGCTTTTCCTGGTCTCTTTGGATTTGTCAGAACTCCCCACCCATCCCCAGAGAGTTTCCCAGGGAATTCCGTGGTGTTTCCCTCTCCCTACCCATCCTGGTTAACCAGAGCACAAGGATTCCTCAGGCAAAGTTTGCTCTGTGGACATGAAAAATCCCAGGAAATGTCCTTTTCCTAAATTATGTCAATTATGGGACCACTCAGGCAGAGGAAAGTGGGGCAGCTTCAGCTAAAAAGAAAAGGCAGGAAAATTTTCCCAGCCTTTTGTAGAACAAGGTGTTCAGAATCTGAAAAATTTTGCTCATCTGTACAAGGTAGTTCCATGATTATATCAGGAAAACATGGAATTAGGGATAATTTTTGAGTTGCAAATGGTTTTTCCCCTCTGCCTTTCCCAAGAAGGTGATTCCTCAGAAAGATCCATTTATCACCAAAATCCCAATAAAACTCTGGCATTCCAAAGAAGAATGGGAATAAATTTAACGATTTTAAATTATTTACAAATAATTTCATTTGTTAACACAAATGTAAAAATTACAAACCACGGAACAATGAACACCCCGTGAATTTGGATCTAAAAGATCTCCAAGGTCCTTCCCAATCCAAACCATTCTGGGATTCTCCAAAAAAAAAAAAAACCACCGAGGGGAAGAGCTTTGGGCATTTCTCTGCCAACATTTTCAGGAAAACCAAACAAGGGGAGCATTTCTGTGCACAGACAGAAAATTACCTTTCTAATCCTTGAAAAGCCTCGTTTCCAACCTGCTCCAACCACAACATTCCCTGGGAATCCCACGGAGCATCCCACAGTGCTCTCCTCATCCATCCATGGCATATTCCAGTGCCAGTCATCCCTGGGGTGAATCCAGAGGAAAAAAGGCATCTCCTGTGGGGTCCAGGGGGAGGGATTCCACAGATTCCAAGTGCCCAGAGCTCCCATTCCCGCTCTGGTGGGTGGGAAGCAGTTGGATCCATGGCTTTGCTCCCCACAAACTCCTGAAGCGGCACAGGAAGTCCCACACATCCAGGAATTACCTAGGATTGATCCAAAACCAAGGATTTGGTCTGGTTTAAGGACTTGGACAGAGTTTGGATTTGCTCCCTAGATCTCCAATCTATCTCCTGGAGATTCCCAGTATCTCCAAACTGCTGGGAATGATCCGACATTCCACCTTGGATATGTCACCTGTGACACCCTGAGGCTCGGTCAGGTCACCTGCAGAGGGGCAAACAGGGCCTGCTCTGCACCCTCAGGGAATTCCAAAATCCACCCTTTTCCAGCCTCAAGGAATTCCAAAAGCCATCCTCTCAAACTCCAATGAATTCCAAAATTCACCCTTTCAAACCCTGATGAAATCTGAAAGCCAACCTTTCCAACCCCGAGGAATTAAGAAAGTCACCCTGTCCAACCCCAATGAATTCCAAACCCCATCCTTTGCAGCAAAATGAAATCCAAAAGCCATCCTTTCCAACCCTCAGGGAATTCCAAAACCCATCCTTTCCAGGCCCAAGGAATTCCAAAAGCCATCCTTTCCAACCAACAAGGAATTCCAAAAGTCATCCTTTCCCACCTCAAAGAATTCTAAAACCCATCCTTTCCAACCCTCAGGGAATTCCAAAAGCCAACCTTTTCAACCTCAAGGAATTCCAAAAACCATCCTCTCAAACCCCAAGGAATTCCAAAAGCCATCCTTTCCAGCCCCAGGGAGTTCCAAAGCCATTCCAGTCCCCCTCAACCATCCTTTCAAACCCCACTGTAGGGAGAAAAAGGTGAGGCAGAACCTTCTGCGTTAAAATCCCTTTCCCAAGCACTGAGTGGAATATTTAGGGAAAACTGGGAATTTCCAGAGGGGGATTATCCCACTGCTGAGGCCATCGTCTTCCCAAAAATCCCTTGATTACAAGCTCATCCCAAAAATGTGCCGAGGAGATTTTTGTTCATCTACACAAAGTAATTCCAGGATTTTAGCAGGAAAACTTGGAATTAGGGATAGTTTTAGAGTTGCAAAGGATCTTTCCCCTCTGCCTGTCCCGCTGACATTGTCCAGCTCATCATGGATAACCACGTCAGGAGCAGAATTCCCACAGAGCTCATTTAGGAGCGGCTGAGACAATTCCCCGGGATTCCATTTGGGAAATCAAACTCATGAATGGCTCCTCTTCCAGCCCTGGCCAGGGCTGTGGTTTTCCATGGAGCAGGGAGGAGGAGGAGACACAAACCTCGGGAATGGTCTCTGCGGATGGGAATTCATCCGGGTTTGTTTTCTCAAGGCACAAATCCTTTTAAAGGCATGAGGCCTGGGAGGGGTGGGGAGAACAGGGAACGTTTGGGGTTATTTTTGGTCGGAGAGGAGAAGTTCCGAAGCCGTTCCAATCCCATTAATTGAGTGGTCGGAAAGCCAAAGCCCTTTGGACTTTTCCGCTCGGAGACACTTGGAAGAAGCAGAGGGGATTTAAGGGTGTCACCGTGCTCCAGATATTCCCTCCAATCCCAAAACTGAATCCTGCCCAAGGATCCTCAGAGCCTGCAGCATTTTGGGAAATCCGAGGGAATTCGCTCTTCTTTTGAGCCTAAGGGAAGGATAAAATTCCGGGATCTCCCTCCATCCCCTGGGAGCAAGGTGGGAATCCAAGCACTCAGCCAGGGGACGGAAATGTCACCTGCCCAGGTGTGGCACATTCCAGGGCTGTGGAGATCAGGCACAGGGAGAGGATCTGATCCAGGTTTAAACATTCCCCATCAAAACCCTCAGGAATATTTTCCCTCAAAAAGGAGCTCTCCTTGCATGTTTTGAAGAGACTGATCCAAACTCCAGTTTCTCCATTCCTGGGATCCTGTGAGGCCAAACAAAGCTCTCTTTCCATGGATCCCGAGGGAATATTTTCCCCCAAAAAGGAGCTCTCCTCACATGTATTGAAGAGATTAATCCAAACTCTGGTTTCTCCATCCTTAGGATCCCATAAGGCCCAACAAAGCCCTCTTTCCATGGATCCCGAAGGAGTATTTTCCCTCAAAAAGGAGCAGGATGCAGTCAGAAAAGAAGCCTCAGAACTGCTTTTTACCATCTTTCTTGAAGATTTATCCATGAAAATCAATGGGAAACTCTTTTCCCAAATCCATCCTCGTGGTTTTTTTGGACCAAGCTGATATGAATTGTCCAATGTGGACAATTGGAAGAACAACAACTGGAGAAACATGGGACAATAAAGAGGAAACAAAATGTGAATTTCTGTGATCATAGGAGCACCAAAAACTCCTTATATCCAAAGAGTCTGACTTCCTACAGAATCCAGGCAAGAAAATCCCACCCAGATATTCCTGCTCCAACCACAACTCCCAGATGATTTATGGAATCTGCTTCCCAGAGTCCCCCAACCTGTTTTAAACACCTGGAGCATCCCTAGACCCAATGCCTTCTGGTTTGTTGCCTGGCTGATCCAAGACATGGGAAGGGAATAGGGAAGGGAAAAGAGGAAAAAGAAAAAAGGAAAGGGCAAGGAAAACCATGGAAAATGCAACTCATGGAAGCTCCAGTGGGTGTCCCATCAGGAAAGCTGAGGGAGAGATCCTTACCTCTCTTCCCGATAATTTTTATCTTTTCCCAAGCTGTGGCTTTAGGCAAAACCCTCAGGATCATTTCCACAGTCAATGGTAGATCCATAAATCCCATCACCTCCCGGCCAGATCTCCCTGGAATTCCCGGGACAGCTCCTGGCAGCCCCGCTCAGCTCCTGGAGGTCGATTCCCGTTTTCCAGAGGCCCAAAACCGCGGGATGCCAATAATTGCTCGGTGAATGACCCCTTGTTCGGCTGCGCCGCCATGGCCGGGAGGCTGTTCCACACGTTTGGAGCTCACACTTCCTGACATCTGGTTCCAATCCCATCCCAATCCGATCCCTGCGCTGCTGCCGGAGCTCCTCTTACCTGGGAAAAGGTAGCAGGAAGCTGGAATTGCCCTCGGAATTCCCACCACAGCTGTTCCATCTCATGCCGAACTCATTCTTCATCCCAAATCCGCCACTCCAGGCCTGGAATTTCAGCCTCTGTTCCTCCTTTCTGCAGCTTTGTCCTCTCTTAGGGGTGGACAAATTAATTAAAATTAATAAATAATTATTTTCATTAATTTTTGGGTGCTTATTTGTGTCCCATTTCCCTCGGATTACCAGGATCTCCATGGATCCCAGCAGGATCCAATATCCTCCATGCAGAGGCACCAGCAAAGCCTCAAACAAGACAAATTAGGGAATTTTGGTACTTAAATTGCATCCATCAGCTCCAGACAGCCTGGAGAGGCTTGGGCATTCAGGATTCCTCACCCACCAGCTTGGATGATCAGATCCACCCGCGTGTCCTGGGATGGAATTCATCCTTTTCCCAATGGAAAATCCATCACTTCTCCCAAACCCAGGGAAGCACATGCAGGGACACAAGGCAGAGAACCAAAATCTTGTCAATTTTTCCACAAAAATGTCCTTTCTCCTGTTTTTTCCCCACCTTGACCCAATCTGCAACAAATTCCAGCTTCTTCTCCTACCCTTTCAACTCCATTTTTTCAGCCATGGCCTAAAATTCCTGTATTTTCTGCTGTTTGGGGTGGGAAGGAATCCCAAACCAGTTCCCCCTCCTGTTTCTCCTTCTGCTGACCCATCTGCTCCTCCTGCTTAGCCTCAGGCTTTTTCCCAGTGGGAATTCCTCCAGAGCAAATCCGTGGCCTGCTGAGCAGAGCTTTGATACCCAGCCACCAAAAATTCCCAGAAATATCAAAATCCCACCCATTCAACCCCAGGAATCAACACAAAACTCCAGGTCCTGGAGGGTGGAATCCCCCAACCCTCCAAGAGGGATTTTCCCATCCCAGCGGAGCCCAAAACAACTTTTTGGGCAAGGGGATGTTCCTGTTTTCCAGAGCTGTGGGATTTGGGGGTCACAGTCAGGTTTCATCCCAAATTTTCTCACTCTGGTGTTGCTCAGCCACTGCGGAATTTTGTGACAGGCAGCTCTGGGCAGCAGGGCTGAAGCTGGGATTGTTCCTGGAAAGCTCAGAGCGATCCTGCCTCGCATTTCAACTCGGATTTTTTTGGGAAGTGCCTTTGCCACCTCATTCCCACCCTGCCACTGTCGGGATAACCTTGGCAAAGCCCCAGCTGAGCTCAGTTTTTCCGTCTGCACGCTCGGGATAATTGCAAAGCCCCTTTCCCTCCCAACAAGGTGTTTCCAAATTCCCTGGAAAAAAGGCGCGGTGGAATTGCAGAGCTGCTGGATTTTGGGGCGTTTGGAGATTCATTGGATGCCAAATCCAAACCCTGCCCAGGAAAATGAAGTGTTGGGGAAGCAGGGGGGTTTCAAGTTTTTCCTCCCTTTTAATGTTTGGATTTCCTCAGTGCCTGCAGAACCCAAATTCTTGCTGGAATTTTGTTTGGGCTCCTCTGGATCCCATCTGATCACAGCTTCTGGAAGTGGTGCTAAGGAATATCCTGGAGCTCCGAGTCCAGATTTCTGACATGTTGAAATTCCAGGATCAGCCCAAATTCCAGCTCTGGCTCCTGGGCTGGGAGAGGCTGGGCAGGAAAGGTGGGGATGGGGTGGGAGCAGGAGGCAGCAACCTGGATTTACCCAGCAGAGAGAAGGAAGAGGAAGCTCCAGGTCCAGTCTGTGCATGGAAAAACTTCCCAAACAACTCTGGGAATTGTCTGCAGTTATCATTCCAGTGAGAATTGGATTTTTCCAAGAGACCTGAGGGAATCTTTGCAGCTGGATGAGCTCCTGAATCCCTGAATCTCTCCCACCCAGCACGGATCCTGCTCTGGAAGCATCTCCACATCCAGAGCCACTCCTGGGCTGACTCACACCCATCCCACACACTCCTCCAGCAGCAGCCGCCGCCAAATCCATGGAAAAACAGCCCGGGAATGCTGCTGCTGCCCTTTGGCACAGCTGGCTCCAGCTGCTGCTCCAGTGCCCGGCTGCCCTCGCAGTCTGGCTGCAGCAGAGCACGGATATTTTGGGATAACGGGATAGAGGAGCTGCAGCAGAGCACGGTTATTTTGGGATAATGGCATGGGGAGCCGCAGCAGAGCACAGTTATTTTGGGATAACGGGATGGGGGGAGCCAGGCCAGGGCTGTTGCCCTTGGATATGGGATGGGCTGAGCCTGGACACGGGAGCTGCAGAGGGCAGCAAGGCAGCACAGCCATGGAATGGGTTGGATCCCGATGTTCAGTGCCAGAATCCGGCTCCAGGAGGTCTTGGGTGGGGGCAATCGGGATCCCAAAAAGCCGACATCCTATAAAAATCGGCACCCCAAGTCAGCATCCCAAAAAGCCATGTCCACATGCATGTCCAGCCTCAGGTGTTCCCTTCCACCCTCGTGTTCCCAACAGCTCCCTCGGCCACTCCCACACCCTCCGGCACAGGAGGGATGGCGCTGGGCAACCCCTGCTCCCTGCACTTGGATTTGCAGCAGCAACAAAAATCATCCCACGTGGGAAAATCCTAAAAATTCCTCTCCCTGTCCATCACGTGGATATCTTGGGAAAAGAAATAAATGTGGGATGGAGGCATCCTGATCCAGGGTCAGGCTCCTCTCCCTCCTCAGCCAACCCCAGGATGCTCAGCCTTGGCACAAAACATTCCCAGAGCAGACACTGAACACAGGAAAATTCCCTTTTAGCTGCTATCCTGGGATTTATGAGCACAGGAGGGTGGGGAGGGGCTGGGCTGGAATTGCCAGAGCAGCTGTGGTGCCCCTGGATCCCTGCAGTGTCCAAGGGCAGGCTGGACACTGGGGCTTGGAGCAGCCTGGGAACATTCCTGAAAGTCCCTGCACAGAACTTCAGGGGATACACAGAGGGGTCCAGAAACCCTGGAATGGGCAGGCAGGGGGCTGGAATGTTCCCTAATTCCCTGAGTTCATCCCTGCATGGGGTAAGTGGGATTGGGCTGGCCACAGAAGGAGTAGATCCTGCAAATGCCTGAAACCTGGGGATAATTTCATGGAGTCATAGAATGGTTTGGGTTATAAAGGATCTTAAAGATCCCATTCCACCTCATTCAGGGCCAGGGACACCTCCCACTATCCCAGGAGGATCCAGCCTGCCCTTGGACACTGCAGGGATCCAGGGGCACCACAGCTGCTCTGGCAATTCCAGCCCAGCCCCTCCCCACCCTCCCAGCCAGCAATCCCTCATTCCCAACATCCCAGCCCAAGCTCCCCTTTCCCACTGGGAAGCCATTCCCTGTCTCCTGTCCCTCCATGCCTTGTCCCCAGTCCCTCTGCAGCTCTCCTGGAGCCCCTTTAGGCCCTGCCAGGGGCTCTGAGCTCTCCCTGGCTCCTTCCCTTCTCCAGGGAACATTCCCAGCTCTCTCATTCTTTTCCCAGGGAAAAGGTGTTCCAGCCCTCTAACCCTTTCCAATCATTCCCATTTTCCCTATGCAAAATCCCCTGGCTCCTGCTGCCGAGAAGTTTGTCCCCATTTATTTTCCAACCTCCACAGTCAGGGTCACTTGTGGAGCCTCAGCTGGACAAAGCTGGGACCAAAGCCTGTGGCATTCCAGGCAGGAAGAGCATTCCCACACCAATCAAAGCCACATGACCACAGCCCAGCTCGGGCTTTCCCAGCTTCTCCAGCCTGGACTTTGTGGGAACACTCAAACCTTATTTTGAGATGCTGTGAAGAAGTTGGTTTTCCTCAAAAATAAAATGAGGAACTTGGAGAAGGTCAGGGCAATCTGAGTTCTCACAGCTTTCCCTACAAAGCAGAGGTGTTGGACACACGGAATGGTTTAGGTTGGAAAGGACCTTAAATCCCATCACATCCCATTCCAACCCCAGCCATGGGCAGGGACAATTCCCACTATCCCAGGTGGATCCAGCCTGGCCTTGGACATTCCCAGGGATCCAGAAGTGCCACATCTCCCAAAAAAAGCTACTCCAAAGATTTAACGTCCAGAATTACCTGAGGAGAATTCACATCACGAAGGTGGGAAAGGGAAAAATGGAATGGGATCTCCAAAGGGGGATGCTGGATGGAGATGGATTCTCCTTGGGGATTTCCCCCCACCGGGATGGATGAGGCAAATCTGTGCAGAGTTCGTGTCCCAGATCTTTAAAAGGAAGGTGAGCTAAGGAATTATTTTTAGGAAAACACAGAGAAATTATCAGAGCTCAGTAATTTTCACTTGGCTTATAAAAAATCTGGATCTGGTTTGATTCCATCCCACAAACTCCTTCCCAAGGACTGAAATCCAGGTCCTGCAGGACCCTTTATCCCGGTGGTGAAAGGCAGAACAGGAATGAATGGCTGGGAGTCAGGAAAATTCCAAGTGGAACAAACAGCAAGGGGGATTAAGCAGGGAATTCCTGATTTCTCCAGATTCTCCTGATTTCTTCAAGATGGGAAGTTTCCCTGGAAAACTCGTGTGGAATTCTTACAGCAAGGCACAACACAGGTAAAAGGCTAAACCGGATCCATCCCTGATCCCGGGAAAACAGCCTGTGGAGTTCATCCACACAAAGGTAGAGATGGTTCAGAGCCCAGCAGGAGAGACAGGAAAAGGGAAGCATTTCCCCAAGAAACCCAGTTTTGAAGGAATCACTGGATAACTCAGAGTGGAAGGGACCTGCAGTGACCACCTCATCACTCGGGAAGAAACAATGATCCCCAGGGGATGAGGAATTTTGGGGATGAATGGAACAAATTCCCCCTGGGGGTCTCCAGTGCCTTATCAGCAGTAGCTGATAACGATTCCCTTGCTGAGGCTCAGACAATTCCAACATTCCAAGCCCTGTAATCCTTAATTCATTGATCCCAAGAGGCTTCCCTATAAATCAACCTCACCCAGCTCGAGCAGCAGGATGGCTCTGGGAACTCCCTGGCTCCATTTTTCCTGCTTTTCCTTGGACAAACACTGGTTAATTTTCCAGGAGTAACCTGATCCATCAATTTCCTCGCTCCAGATTTATCCAGAGGCCCCTTTCCCGCCCCATGGAGCTCATCCACCCCGGGAGGAACGTCCAGCAGAGGAAATGTTCTGCTTTATTAATAGATGCAATAATGGCTTAATGAGGCTCCTGCAAAAGCCATTCTGGTGCTCCTGGGTTTAAATCAACTCCGGCAGGAGAAGCCCTGGCTGAGCCAGAGGCGGAGCTCGGCAATGGGAAATGCCGGAGTGTCCGACCCCATGACGTGATGGGAGCCCAGGACACCCACGACATCCTCCCCTGGGCTTGGGATGAGGTTTTGTGGTCAAAGCCCAGCCCTTGGAACGAGCCAGGCTGAACCCAGAGCTCTGCCGGCTCTGCTTCCCTGATCCCTCGCTTTTCCAACCTTTTCCCTCCTTCCCAAGTGCTCTCCAAGCTGCAGCAATGGGAGAGAAGATCATTTAACATGGATTGTTCCTTTATCCCAGGTGGATGATGGGATGAGGTGGTCACTGCAGGTCACTTCCACTCTGAGTTATGCAAGATTCCTTCAAAACTGAGTTTCTTTGGGAAATGCTTCCCTTTTCCTGTCTGTCCTGCTGGGTGCTGAGCCATCCCTACCTTTGTGTGGATGAACTCCACAGGCTGTTTTCCCAGGATCAGGGATGGATCCGGTTTAGCTTGACACAAATATGTGTTTACAGGAGAAAAATGCATCTTCCACACAGGAACTGAGAGGGACAAATCCCACCTGGATTTACCTGGGGACTACGGAACAATCCTGGTGCTCCACCTGGCCAGGATCTCCCAAACAACTCCTAGACCCAGCCTGAGGATCAGCCAGGAAAAGTTTCCATTGACACCTCCTGTGTTTCTCTCAACCTTCCATGGAACAGTTTGAGAGGACCATGAAAGGTCATCCGGTCCAACCTCTGAATACACGGAATCCCAGGATCACTGAGGTTGGCAAAGCCCTAAAAGGTCATCGAATCCAAACTGTGCCTGATTCCCACCTTGTCCCTGAGTGCCACATCCAGGAATTCCTTGGACTCCTCCAGGGATGGACACTCCAAACCTCCCTGGGCACTTCCAAGGCCTGACCACCCTTTCCATGAGGAAATTCCTGCTGATCTCCAACTTGTGCCTCCCCTGGCGCAGCCTGAGGCTGTTCCCTCCTTTTATGTTGTTCCCTGGGATAAGATCCCAAATCCCCCTTGTTGCCCCCTCCTGTCAGGAAATTTCAGAGAGGGAAAGGGATCCCTCTGGATCCTCCTTTTCTCCAGGCTGAGCTCCTTTCCCATCTCCCTCAGCTTTTCCTGGTTCTCCAGCCCCTTCCCAGCTCCATTCCCCTCCCTGGACACTCTCCAGCCCCTCCATGTCCTGAACTGCAGTGCCCAAAACTGGACACAGCTCTGGAGTTGTGCCCAGAGGGACAATCCCTGATTCCTTGATCCTGCTGGATGTTATTCCTGATCCAAGTATCCTCAGATCCCAGGATATCCTCTTTCCCTCACTGCACATTCCCGGCCCTGCTCAGAAGCAGAAATTTCCAGGACACCAGAGCTGCTCCTGCATTTCATGGATACCTAAGGAGCACATCCCAGCGTTTTGGGGTCATTCCCTGCAATCCCCCTCAAGCACATCCCAAAATCCCAAAAACCACCTTTCCCTCCGGAGCCAAACCAATCTGCGGAGCTGTAATTGGGCAAACATTGTTGGAGGAAAAGGGATATGGGAATGTAGACTAAACAAAGCTCCCATGCCAGAGAAAACTGCTCCTTCCCCTGGAAAAGGAACTGCTCATTCCATAACAAACGCTCCAGCCCGGTACCTCAGGACAAATATACATAAATATATATCCCATCTATATTTATAATGGGGAAAAAAGCCCGGAAAAGCCTGGTCCAGCTTCCAGCATTGGAAAGAAAGGCATCCATTGACTCTGTTGAGTGCTGGAGGAGGACGTGGAATTGTAACAGGAGCTGGAGGATGCCAGGAAGGTCAGTGGGATGCTGGGTTTTGATTGTTAAAAGGGAAGTCTGGCCATTAAAAGGGAATTTTTGGCTATTAAAATTGAAAATTTGACTACCAAAATGGAATTTTCTCAGTGTGAGGGAATGGGTTGTTCAAGCTGCTGCCTGGAATTCTCAGGGAATGTTTGGGTTTGAAGTCCACACTCCTCAGGATTAGTGTGGGATTCCAGGAGAGGAT
>NW_028147452.1:0-27904 GCF_008360975.1 Lichenostomus cassidix
CCCAAATCCTACAGAAAATATCCCAAATCTTACAGAAAATATCCCAAATCTTACAGAAAATACCCAAATCCTACATGAAATACCCCAAATACCACAGGAAAACACCAAATCCTACAGATAATATCCCAAATACCACAAAAAATACCTAAATCCTACAGAAAATACCTCAAGTCTCACAGAAAATACCCCAAATCCCATAGAAAAACTCCAAATCCCATAGAAAAACCCCAAACCCCACAGAAACCCCCAAGTCCTGCAGAAAAAAACCCCAAATCCTACAGAAAATACCCCAAACCCTACAGAAAAACATCAAATCCTACAGTAAATACCCAAAATCCTACAGAAAAACACCAAATCCTACAGAAAAACACCAAAATCCTACAGAAAATATCCCAAATCCTACAGAAAATACCTCAAATCTCACAGAAATACCCCAAATCCCACCAAAAAATACCCCAAAATCCTTCCATCCCTCATCATCCTAGGGGAGGGAAAAAAATCCCTAAAAACCTCATTTCGGCAAATCCCAGGAATTCTGAATTTCAAATCATTCCCGATGAAAATTTCTGGGATTTCTCCCCCAAAAAAAGGGAGAAAAGTTAAAAAAAGGGAGAAAAAATGATTTCAAAGAATTCCTAATGGAAATCCCGGGATCGCTCATCATCCAAAGGGAGGGAAAAAAATCCCTAAAAATCACATTTTTCGGCAATCCCGAATTTGAAATAATTCGGAAAAAACCCTAAAAACCCCATTTTTCGGCCATCCTCGGGCAATCCCGAATTTCATATAATTATTGGAAGGGAAAAACACCCTAAAAACCACATTTTTTCGGCCATCCCGAATGTTAAATGATTCCGAAAAATTCCCTAAAAACCCCATTTTTCGGCAATCCCGAATTTAAAATAATTCGGAAAAACACCCTAAAAACCCCATTTTTCAACCATCCCCGGGAATTCCGAATTTCAAGTAATTCCTGTAGGGAGTGGAAAAAACGCCCTAAAAACCACATTTTTCGGCAATCCCGAATTTTAAATAATCCCTGGAGGGAAAAACACCCTAAAATCTTCGTTTTTCTGCCATCCCCGGGCAATTCCGAATTTAAAATAATTCGGGAAAAATTCCCTAAAACCCACATTTTTCGGCAATCCCGAATTTGAAATAATTCCTAGAGGGGAAAAACACCCTAAAAGCCACATTTTTCGGCCATCCCGACTTTAAAATAATTCGGAAAAACACCCCAAAAACCCCATTTTTCGGCAATCCCGAATTTCAAATAATTCGAAAAAATTCCCTAAAAACCACATTTTTCGGCCATCCCGAATTTGAAATAATTCCTGTAGGGAGTGGAAAAAACGCCCTAAAACCCACATTTTTCGGCCATCCCGACTTTAAAATAATTCGGAAAAACCACCCTAAAAATCACATTTTTCGGCCATCCTCGGGCAATTCCGAATTTCAAATAATTCCTAGAGGGAGTGGAAAAAACACCCTAAAAACCCCATTTTTCTGCCATCCTCGGGCAAACCCGAATTTAAAATAATTCCGAAAAACACCCTAAAAACCCCATTTTTCGGCAATCCCGACTTTAAAATAATTCGGAAAAACCACCCTAAAAATCACATTTTTCTGCCATCCTCGGGCAAACCCGAATTTTAAATAATTCCCGAAGGGGAAAAACACCCTAAAAACCCCATTTTTCCACCACCCCGCTCATCCCCACCTCGGGGCAAATCCCAAATTTTTCCCCACCGATCCCCTCTTAAAAATCCCCGAATCTCTCATCACCGCTAAAAAAATCCCGAACTCCTAGACGGGGGGAAAATAGATAAAAAAATATAATTTTTTTTTTTTTTTTTCCGAGCGGCTCCGAGGCGTCATTTCCCCGCCGCGCTTTGCCAGGAAGAATTAAAACAACATTAAAACTCGCGGCAATAATCTTGCGAGTCCTCGTTTCGCGCTGCCAAATTGCGCCGCTCTGCCTCGTGCAGATGTTCGTTAATTATGCTAATTTTTATTAAGCGATTCAAGGGAGAGGAGGAGGCAGAGCGCGGCGCGGGGTGAACTCTGCTCCCGCCTGGAGATGGTTTTTGGGTTTTTTTTGGGATTGATGGAATTTCCGGGGATTGGGGAAAGGAGGAGGGGAAAAAAGGGGTTTTGTTGGGGTTTTGGTTAATTAGGTGTTAATGAGGGGTTGGGGTGGGAGGGAGGGAAATTTGGGGTTTTGTGGGGAAGGAGAGGAGAGGAGGAGGGAAATGGGATGAGGGAATGGGATGAGCAGTGCGGGGAGTTCGGGGGTTGAGGGAAGGGATGGAATAATTGGGGAATCATCCCCGTTCCCAGAATTCGGAAAATTGGGGATAATCCTCCCCATTCCCAGAATTCGGAAAATTGGGAATAATCCTCCCCATTCCCAGGATTTGGAAAATTGGGGATAATCCTCTCCATTCCCCGAATTCAGTTAATTGGGAATTATCCTCTCCATTCCCAGAATTTGGAAAATTGGGAATAATCCTCCCCATTCCCAGAATTTGGAAAATTGGGAATTATCCTCCCCTTTCCCAAATGAATGAATATCCTCCCCATTCCCACAATTCAGCAAATTGGGAATTATCTTCTCCATTCCCAGAATTCAGAAAATTGGGAATTATCCTCCCCATTCCCAGAATTCAGCAAATTGGGAATTATCCTCCCCATTCCCACAATTCAGCAAATTTGGAGTCATTGTCCTCATTTCTAGAATTCGGAAAATTGGGAATTATCCTCCCCGTTCCCAGAATTTGGAAAACTGGGAATCTCACACCATTTCAAGGCTGGGAATTGGGATTTGGAATTGGGAATTTCCCATCCCATCAATCCCATCCCACCCCAGAGAAAACACCCCAAATCCCACAGAAGATCCCTCAAATCCCAGAGAAATACCCCAAATCCTTTTTGGGTATTTTCCGTTTTTTTTGTTGTTGTTGTTTTTGTTTTTTTCAGGGTTTTTTTTTTTTTTTAGGGGTTTTTTAGGGGTTTTCTAGGGTTTTTTTAGGGTTTTTTCCAGTCCTACAAATCCTACAGAAAACACCCCAAATCCTACAGAAAAAACCCCAAATCCTACAGAAAAAACCCAAATCCTACAGAAAACACCCCAAATCCCAAAGAAACACCTCAAACCCCGCAGAAAATACCCAAAGAAGACCCTAGAAGGAGCTCAGAGGCCTCGGGATGAAGGATGGAGATGGAGCTGAGGGTCACTGGGAGGTGCCACCAGCCCAGAGTGACCATGGGGACAATTCTGGCCAGGACAAGATCCCAGCTGCTCCTCAGCCTGAGCAGCCTGGCCAGAGGGATTTGGGATTTCCCACAAAACAGAGCAGGGGGACATTCAGGGTCTGGGAATGTGTGGGGTGCAGGAGGGTCTGGGGGGAACAGGAAGGAACTCGGGGGGTTCCAGGAGAATTTGGGGTTCCAGGAGGATCTGGGAGGGAACTTGGGGGTTCCAGGAGGATCTGGGGCTACCAGGAGGGAACTTGGGGGGTTCCAGGAGGACCTGGGGGTACCAGGAGGGAACTTGGGGGGTTCCAGGCCAGCCCTGGCAGGGTGGGACACACAGAGTGACACACAGAGTGACACAGAGTGACACAGAGTGACACACAGAGCGCTGGACAGCACTGCTGGATCTCTGCCAGCCCCAGGGCCACGGCCTGGACCCCAAACCCCAAACACCTCCTGGAGGTGCTGCAAGTCTGCTTGGGCTCCATCTCCATCATCTCCACCTCCATCATCTCCATCTCCATCACCACCTCCACCTCCACCTCCATCATCTCTATCTCCAATCTCCAATCTCCAATCTCCAATCTCCAATCTCCAATCTCCATCTCATCTCTGTCTCCAATGTCCCTCTCATCTCCATCTCCAATCTCCATCTCCAATCTCCATCTTCAACTCCAACCTCCAATCTCCAATCTCCATCTCTATCTCCATCTCCATCTCCAATATCCATTTCCATCTCCAATCTCCATCATCTCCAATCTCCAATCTCCATCTCCATCTCCAAAGTCCCTCTCATCTCCAATCTCCAATCTCCAATCTCCAATCTCCAATCTCCAATCTCTATCTCCACCTCCACCTCCACCTTCACCTCCACCTCCACCTCCAATCTCCAATCTCCCTCCATTTCCAATTTATCTCCACCTCCATCTCCACCTCCAATCTCCAATCTCCATCTCCATCTCCATCTCCATCCCCATTCCACCTCCAATCTCTATCTCCACCTCCCCATCCACCTCCAATCTCCAATCCCCATCCAT
Organism: Lichenostomus cassidix; assembly: GCF_008360975.1. Classification (NCBI taxonomy): domain Eukaryota; kingdom Metazoa; phylum Chordata; class Aves; order Passeriformes; family Meliphagidae; genus Lichenostomus; species Lichenostomus cassidix. The sequence continues at coordinate 4,293 of NW_028147452.1, forward strand.
CTCCCATTTATCTCCGATCTCCACCTCCACCTCCAACCTCCATCTCCAATCCCCATCCATCTCCAACCTTCAGCTCATCCCCAACCTCCACCTTATCTCCATCCATCTCCATCTCCATCTCCATCCCATCCCGTCCCCTCCCTCCTCCTCCCCGCGCCCGAGGCGGCTCGGGGCGAGCGGCGGTGACGGAAATGTTTCATCTGCGAGGCGCGGGGCCCATCTGCGCGGCGGCTCCGTGCCGCTCTCCCCGAGAGAGCCTCGCCGAGCCTTTAATATTCTCCTAAATCACCTCGGCGGCGCTTCAAGGGCCATTGCCGCCGCCGCCGCGGTTCATCTGGAGTGCACGGCGGAACGGGGGGCGCGCCGAGGGCAGGCCGAGGGCAGCGCGGGGGTGGCGGCTGCGCTTTTTCCCGCAGTTTTTTCCGGGTTTTTTTTTTAGGGTTTTTTCAGGGTGTTTTTGGGGTTTTTAGGGTTTTTTTCCCCTGTTTTTTAAGGATTTTTTCCCCGTTTTTTTCTGGGGTTTTTTCCCCCCTTTTTTTTGGTCTTGTTTTCCTGGGGTTTTTCAGGGGTTTTTCCTTTTTTTAAGTTTTTTTTTTTCTCCTCTTTTTAGGTTTTTTTTCTGGGATTTTTTTAGGGGTTTTTTCAGGGGTTAATTCTGGGATTGGTTGTGGGGTTGATTCAGGGGTTGATCCTGGGATTGATCCTGGGATTGGCTCTGGGATTGATCTGGGATTGATCCCAGATTGACTCTGGGATGGATTCGGGATTGGCTCTGGGATTGATCCAGGACTGATCCCAGATTGACTCTGGGATGGATTCGGGATTGGCTCTGGGATTGATCCAGGATTGATCCAGGATTGACTTTGGGATTGATCTGGGATTGATCCTGGGTTTGGCTCTGGGATTGATCCAGGATTGGCTCTGGGATTGATCCAGGATTGGCTCTGGGATTGATCAGGGATTGATCCAGGATTGGCTCTGGGATTGATCAGGGATCGATCAGGGATTTTGGCCCCAAGCCCTGCTGGCTCTGGGCGATGCGCAGGGATCAGTGTGGATCCATCGGATTTGGGGGTTCAGGGCTGCAGGAATTGGGGTCAATCCTCGGGATCCAGGAGGATTTGGGGTTCCAGGAGGATCTGGAGGTGCAAGACAGGAATTTGGGGCTCCAGGGATGAGCGAGGAGCAGGGGGAATGCGGAGATCCGTGGGATTTCGGGGTTCAGGGGGGCAGGAATTGGGGTCAATCCTCAGGATCGAGGAGAATTTGGCGATCCAGGAGGATCGGGGGACACCGGAGGAGGATTGGAAGGAACTCTGGGGGTTCTGGGAGAATCCGGGAAGGAACTTGGGGGTTCCAGGAAATTTCGGGGCTTACCAGGGAAGGCTCGGGGGGTACCGGGAAGGAACTTGGGGGTTCCAGGAGGATCAGGGGACACCGGGAAGGCTCGGGGGGTACCGGGAAGGAACTTGGGGGCTCCAGGCGGGTCGGGGGATACCGGGATGGAACTCGGGGTGTACCAAGCAGGAACTCGGGGTGTACCGGGAAAGAACTCGGGGTGCACCGGGAAAGACGTCAGGATGTTCCAGGAAAATTCGGGGTGCACCGGGGAAGAACTCGGGGTGTCCCGGGAAGCTCGGGAGTTACGGGAGCAGTCTCGGGGGGTACCGAGCAGGAACTGGGGGTGTCCCGGGGAAGAACTCGGGGTGTCCTGGGAAGCTCGGGGGTTACCGGAGGAAGCTCGGGGTGTACCGAGCAGGAACTCGGGGTGTCCCAGGAAAGAACTCGGGGTGTCCCGGGAAGCTTGGGGTGTACCGAGCAGGAACTCGGGGGGTACCGAGGAAGAACTCGGGGTGCACCGGGAAGCTCGGGGGTCACCGGGGGCAATCTCGGGGCTCACCGCGGGACTCTCCCCTCTCCCCCCTCCCCGGCTGCCGCTCGGGCTGGCGGGGACACATCGCATCCCCCTCGTTGTCACGGCAACCTCCCCCCTCCCTGCCCGCGTCCCCCGGGGCCTCTCCGGCACATCCACCTGCTCCTCCCGACCCTCGGCGGGGTCATCGCTGGGTCGGCAGAATAAATGAACGCGAGCGCTAATGATGTGTTCGCGGCTGTTTATGCTCTCCGTGTGTCGGGGGCACTCACATCTCGAGAGCTCATTATGGCTGCAATTAGGCTGCACCAGCGCGAGATATTTAACTCCTTTTTCTTCGGAATTAGCATTTTAATAACGGCGCTCCGAGCGGGGAGAGGGGAGGAAGGGGAAAAAAAAAACCAGGGGGTTGAGCATTTTTCACCGGGAAAAACTTGCCGGGCTGGAGGTGTGGGTTTGATGGGAGAGGGGGGATGAAGGAGAGGTTGGTGGGGAGAGCTGGCCGAGCAGCCGGAGGGGAAAAAAAATGGGGAAATAATGGTGAAAAAAGGGAAATAAAGAGCTGGAGGGGTTTTTGTTTGGTTTGCGGCGCAGCGAGTTTGTGAGATTTGTTCGGCGGGGGATTGGGTTGGGGTTGGGAGAGGAGGTGAACTCTGCCCGGGGGTTGTGGGAGGGTTGGGGATTGCTGGGGGTGGGAGGTGTCAGTCCTGCCCGAATCCCGAATCCTGAATCCCAAATCCTGAATCCCAAATCCATCCATCCATCCATCCATCCATCCATCCATCCCGAATCCCAAATCCTGAATATCGAATCCCAAATCCCTCCATCCATCCCGAATCCCGAATCCCAAATCCATCCATCCTGAATCCCAAATCCTGAATCCTGAATCCCAAACCCATCCATCTGTCCTGAATCCCAAATCCTGAATCCCAAACACATCCATCCTGAATGCCAAATTCTGAATCCTGAATCCCAAATCCATCCATCCATCCATCCCGAATCCCAAATTGTGAATATCAAATCCTGAATCCCAAATCCATCCATCCCAAATCCTGAATCCCAAATTGTGAATATCAAATCCCAAATCCCTCCATCCATCCCGAATCCCAAATCCCAAATCCATCCATCCTGAATCCCAAATCCATCCATCCGTCCTGAATCCCAAATCCTGAATCCCAAACCCGTCCATCCTGAATCCCAAATTCTGAATCCGGAATCCCAAATCCATCCATCCATCCATCCCGAATCCCAAATTGTGAATATCAAATCCTGAATCCCAAACCCATCCATCCATCCTGAATCCCAAATCCTGAATATCAAATCCTAAATCCCTCTATCCATCCATCCCGAATCCTGAATCCTGAATCCCAAATCCCTCTTTCCATCCATCCATCCATCCCAAATCCTGAATCCTGAATCCCAAATCCCAAATCCTGAATCCCAAATCTTGAATCCCAAATCCTGAATCCCAAATCCATCCATCCATCCATCCATCCATCCATCCCAAATCCTGAATCCTGAATCCTGAATCCCAAATCCCAAATCCTAAATCCCTCCATCCATCCATCCTGAATCCCGAATCCCAAACTCCAAATCCCAAATCCTGAATCCTAAATCCCAAACCCCTCCATCCCTCCATCCCTCCATCCTTCCATCCCGAATCCCAAATCCCGGGAAGACAGAGCCAGGATGGGAATTTTTCCCATCCCAAATCTCTTATATTTTATATTTTCTACTTCCCATTTTCTATTTTATATTCTCTACACAATATTATATTTCCGTTCCATCCCCTGCAGGAGGATTTGGGAATTTTTTAGGGGAAAAGGGCGGCAAAGTTTCCCTCCAAAGGCCACCGGGATGATTCCTTGGAATTCCTTTGGGATTTCTCGGATTTGGGACGAGAAAGGGATGAGGGGGAAGATCGAGGTGAGGGTTGGGAGAGGAATTGGGAAAATTTACTGGGAATTGGGAAAATTTACTGGGAATTGGCAAAATTTACTGGGAATTGGTCAAACCACCTCATTTTCTTCCCAGATTTTTGGCCAAATCCCAATCCTGGCCCCAAAGCGCTGCTTCCTTCCTCCAGTGGGATTTAGGATCCCAATTCCTTGGTGATCCCAAACTGTTCCCAGGATTTAGGATTCTGATTTATTGGTGATCCCAAACTCTCCCAATCCATTGGTGATCCCAAACTGATCCCAAGATTTAGGATCCCAAACTGCCCCAGGATTTCAGATCCCAATCTGTTGGTGATCCCAAACTGTCCCAGGATTTAGGGTTCTGATTTATTGGTGATCCCAAACTCTCCCAATTCCTTGGTGATCCCAAACTGCTCCTGGGATTTCAGATCCCAAACTCTCCCAGGATTTCAGATCCCAATCTGTTGGTGATTCCAAACTTCCCTGGGATTTAGGATCCCAATTCCTTGGTGATCCCAAACTGCCCCGGACTGGGACTTTTGGGATTTTTCCCTCTGGAAATTGGGGTCACCCAGCACTGGGGGCACTGGGAGAACTTTTTGCTCTTTTTTAGGACAATTTTAGGATTTTTTTTGGCAGTTTGGGGTGGGATCTGCGGGGTTTGGGAAGGAATTAGGGCCGAGGGAAAGTTGATTTTATTTATTAATTTTTTTTGGGATGGCAATTGCAGGGATTAACGAGGAGCAGAGCTCAGGATGTGACATTTGCAGCAGCAAATGTTCCTAATTAGCACAACTCCTGCTAATCAACTGAGATTCCCGCCGGGATTTGGGATCGGAGCAGGAAAAGGATTCTGGGATTCGGGAAAAAGGATTTATGGGATTTTCTGGGATGGTCTGAGCAGGATTTGGGGTTTTTTAATTCAGTTTTCTTGCTGTTTTCCATTAAAAAAATCCCAAATTTGCCTGCGGGGTGGGTGGGATCAAGAGAAAATTATAGAAACGTATAGAAAATATAGAAAATTATGGAAATGTATAAAAATGTATAGAAAATATAAATTATAAAATGTAAAATGGAAAGCGGAAAGTAGAAAATAGAAAATAATATGAAGTGGGAGATATGAAATCTGAAGTGTAAAAGGTGAAATAGAAAAAGATAAAATGTAAAATAAAATATAAAATATAATGTTAAAAAACATATTGTATTGTGTGGTATATAATTCACAATATATATTATATATTATATATTATATATTATATATTATATATTATATATTATATATTATATATTATATATTATATATTATATATTATATTATGTTCTATATTCTATATTCTATTCTATATTTTATATATTATATTTGATATTTGATATTTGATATAACATATATCATACATTATATATTATATCGTATAAAATATAAAATATAAAATATAAAAATATAATATATAAAATATAAAATATAAAATATAAAATATAAAATATAAAACATAAAATATAAAATAACATAAATAGAAAATATAATCTATAACATACATAATATATAATATCCATCATAAAATACATAATCTATTATATATATAATATCAAATCCCCATTCTATCCCATATGCAATAATCATTCTATAAAACATCTAAGAATTAATATAATTAATGAGATAAAATAAAACAAAACCACGGAATATCCAGACTTGGAAAAACCCCAAAAGTCTCATCAAATTCCCAACTCCATCATTTCCATTCATCACCCTCGTAAATCCCATAGAAAATATTCCTTTTTTTAATGCAAAGATCCATAAAAAAACACCTGGAAAACTTCCAGGGAATAAAGACAATTATTATAAAAAAATAAAAAAGTGGAATTTCCAGTTCCCTTTACAGAATAAACTGTAAATAAACTGAATTTCCAGTTCTCTTTACAGAATAAACTCGGGAATGGGAAGGAATTTGCTCCACTCGAATTAAAAAAAAAAAAAAAAAAAAGAGTTTTATTTATTAATTTTTCTAGATAATAATTTATGCCTTTCTTTAATTTATTTTATTTATTTCATTCCTTGCCTATTTATTCCTTGATTTATCCTCCGGGAGATTTATTTATCCATTTATCTCCCTGTTTGTTAATTTATTTATCTCCAGATTTATTTATTTGTCTCCAGATTTATTTATTTATTTCTCTCTATATTTATTTATTTATCTATCTTTATATTCACTTATTTTTCTATTTCTATTTATTTCCCTATTCCTATTTATTTCTCTATTTACCTCCATTTTTTTCTCTATTTACCTCAATTTTTATTTCTCTATTTACCTCCATATTTATTTCTTTTTCCCCTATTTTATTCCCCCTCGAATTTATTTAATTTACCTGTTCATTTATTAATTAGTGAACGCTAATTAACCTGTTTATTTAATAATCTCAAATTAATTAATTAACATCATTTACCTGTTTATTTACCTGTTTGTTTACCTGTTTATTTATTAATTTGCAACTGATTTGTTTCCCTTTTAATTTATTAATGACCTTGAGTTCACCTGTTATTTACTCGTTTATTTATTAATTTTTAAATTTATGATTTATTTATTTCCCTGCTTATTTATTAATTAATGAGCATCAATTTACCTTTCTTTAATTTTTAAACAAAATTAATTTACCTGTTTATTTACCTGTTTATTTATTAATTGATAATCTATTTATTTCCCTGTTTATTTATTAATTAATGAACATCAATTTACCTTTCTTTAATTTTTAAACAGAATTAATTTATTTACCTGTTTATTTATTAATTGATAATCTATTTATTTCCCTGTTTATTTATTAATTAACAAACACCAATTCAAGTGTTTATTTGTTAATTCCTCCTTAATTTACCTGTTTATTTATCTATTTATAAATAATTGGTTTCCCTGCTAATTAATTCATTGATAATTGATTTATTTCCCTGTTTATTTATCAATGATTTTATTCCATTTATGCATTAATTTTATTTATTAGTGAATTATTTTATTCAATTTATACATTAATTTTATTCATAAAATCCATTGAATTTATTAAATTTATTAAATTATTAAATTTATTATTAATTTTGCCACCCAGGAAATTCCAAAGAATTCCGAAGCCTCCAGAAAACTCCCGAAATTATCCCAAATAATGAAATCCCAAGGAAATCCCATAAATCCATGGAATTTCAACCCCAAAAATTTCTGGGATTTATAGGATGAAGAATTCCTGGGATGGAGTGGGGAAAGAATTTATCAAATTTGTCAGAATTTATCACATTTTGATATCAAAATGTATCAAAGACTTTCTGTGGTGTTTTCCTGGGAAAAACGAGAGCCTGGAGTTGTTTTTGGGATTTCCCAGCGGGAGTTTGTGGGGATGGTTGGTGATTTCCTGGGATTTTAGGGATGGGTTTGGAATTTTGGGAGTCTCGGGGTCAGCTCTGTCTGTAGGGATTGGGATCAGGATCAGGATTGGGATCGGGATCGGGATTGGGATCAGGATTGGGATTAGGATTGGGTTTGGGATCAGAATTGGGATCAAAATTGGGATCAGGATTGGGATTGCGACTGGGATCAGCATTGGGATCGGGATTGGGATCAAAATTGGGATTGGGATCGGGATCAGAACTGGGATCAGAACTGGGATCAGAACTGGGATCAGTATTGGGATCAGTATTGGGATCGGGATCGAGACTTTGATCAGGATTGGGATTGGGATCAGGATTGGGATCAGAACTGGGATCAGAACTGGGATCAGGATTGGGATCAGGATTGGGATTGGGATCAGGATAGGGATTGGGATCGGGATTGGGATTGGGATCAGAACTGGGATCAGGATTGGGATCAGGATCAAGATTTTGATCAGGATTGGCATTGGGATCAGGATTGGTATTGGGATCAGGATTGGGATCAGGATCAGGATTGGGATCAGGATCGGGATTGGGATCAGCCAGGGCTGATGGAAGGAGGTAGCACTGGGAGTTGGGAATGGGGAATGAGGGGGAAATTTGGGATGAAGCATCCAGGATGGGCAGGTGAGGCCCTGAGGATTGGGGAAATTTGGGATTTGGGATCAGGGGTGTGCAACTGAATCTCTGGGGATTTGGAATTATTTGGGATCAGCCTTGTCCCCTCCAGTCCCTGTCCTGTCCTGTCCCTGTCCCAATCCCAATCCCATAATTTATCACTGTTCCCGGCTGGAATGAGGCTGCCCCATCCCTGTCCCCATCCTGTCCCAATCCTGTCCCAATCCTGTCCCCATCCTGTCCCCATCCCTGTCCCCATCCCTGTCCCCATCCCTGTCCCCATCCCTGTCCCAATCCTGTCCCCATCCTGTCCCCATCCCTGTCCCCATCCTGTCCCCATCCCTGTCCCCATCCTGTCCCCATCCCTGTCCCCAATCCTGTCCCCAGTCCTGTCCCCATCCCTGTCTCCATGCCTGTCCCCATGCCTGTCCCCAGTCCTGTCCCCATCCCTGTCCCCATGCCTGTCCCCAATCCTGTCCCCATCCCTGTCCCCATCCCTGTCCCAAATCTGTCCCCATCCTGTCCCCATCCCTGTCCCCATCCTGTCCCCATCCCTGTCCCCATCCTGTCCCCATCCTGTCCCCATCCCTGTCCCCATCCTGTCCCCATCCCTGTCCCCATCCCTGTCCCCATCCTGTCCCCATTCCCGTTCCCATTTCCCAATCCCATAATTTCTCTCCATTCCCGGCTGGAATTCTCTGCCAGCAGCTGCTCTGGATCTCTGCTTCCCTCGGGGAACAAATGACCTCAACCTGGGGTGACCAGGAGGTGACCATGAGGGAACCAGGGAGTGACCATGGGGTGACAGTGGGGTGACTGTGGGGTGAGAGTGGGGTGACCAGGAGGTGACCATGGGGTGACCTTGGGGTGACCAGGGGATGACAGGAGGGTGACAGTGGGGTGACCATGGGGCGACAGTGAGGTGACAGTGGGGTGACCATGGGGTGACCACGGGGTGACAGTGGGGTGACTGAGGGGTGACCAGGGAGTGACCATGGGATGACCGTGGGGTGACCAGAGTGTGACCATGAGGTGACCGTGGGGTGACAGTGGGGTGACTGAGAGGTCACCATGGGGTCACCATGGGGTCACCATGAGGTCACCATGAGGTCACCATGATGTCACCATGAGGTCACCATAAGATCACCATAAGATCACCATGAGGTCACTATGAGGTCACCATGAGGCCACCATAAGATCACCATGAGGCCACCATAAGGTCACCATAAGGTCACCATAAGGTCACTGTAAGGTCACCATAAGGTCACCATAAGGTCACCATGAGATCACCGTTGGGTCACCATGAGGCCACCATAAGGTCACCATAAGGTCACCATAAGGTCACCATAAGGTCACCTCCACCTTCCCTCTGACCTCACCCACCCCTCCATTCCCATCGCGATCATCCCCACCATCCCAAACCCACCTGAGCCCCAAACATCCCAAAAAACCCACCGGAAAACAATCCCCAACCCCACGGAAAATGCCACTAGATGTCCCCACAGCCCCGAGGATCCGGGAACATCCCTTCCCTCCTCCCTCTCCCGCTTTTCCCGGGAAGCCACCGAGGGAATTCGCTGATTCCCTTTTATGGCCGCGCGTCACATCCAACTAATCCCATTTCAAATAGGAAGTGGCGCCGCGTCCCGTAATTGTGCTGAGCGGGAATCGCTCAGCCGGGAAAAGGAGAGCAGCTGGGTGGAGGAGGTTATTCCGGGGTTTTTATGGGGTTTTTATGGGATTTTTGGAGGGATTTTTGCAGGATTTTTTTGGGATTTTTTTGGGATTTTTCTGGGATTTTCCCAGGATTTTTTTTGGATTTTTCAGGGGATTTTTTGGCTATTTTTGGGGGATTTTTCTGGGATTTTCCCAGGATTTTTTTTGGGATTTCTCAGGGATTTTTTGGGGGATTTTTCTGGGATTTTCCCAGGATTTCTTGGGGATTTCTCAGGGATTTTTTTGGGGATTTTTGGGCTATTTTTCAGGGATTTTTTTGCTATTTTTCGGGAATTTTTCTGTGATTTTCCTGTGATTTTCCTGTGATTTTTCCATGATTTTTCCATGATTTTTCTGGGATTTTTTGGAATTCTGGGATGGATTGGGAAATGCTTCAATCCCATCCATTCCCACTCTCCACCACGGGCAGGGAAAATTCCCATTATCCCACATTGCTCCATGCTTTATCCCAGCCTGGATAAAACATTCCAGGGAATAAAAATAAAAATAAAAATAAAAATAAAAATAAAATAATTCCAGGGAAGAGGAATGACTTCTCCCCATTCCCAACTGAATTCCCGGTGTTCCATCCCAGGGATTTGGGGGATGAGAACCCTCTGGAGCAGAATTCCCGGAATTCCTGGCTATCCCAATTTCCCTGGAATTGCCCAAGGAACACCTGGATGGGGTTGGTTGCCACGGTGGGGATTGATCCCAGTTTGGAGCATTTTCCAGCCCAAGAAATTCCATGATTCCCAACATTTTCCAGCCTCAAAAATTCCCTCCACCCTCCGGAATCTCTCCCAGTTTGGAGGTGTTTTCCAGCCTCAGGAATTCCAAAATTCCCAGCATCTTCCAGCCTCAGAAATGCCACAATTTCCTGACTCAATTCCCTTCACCTGCTAGAATCTCTCTTAGCTTGGAGGCATTTTCCAGCCTCAGAAATTCCACAATTCCCAAAGTTTCCCACTCTCAGAAATTCCACAATTCCCAAAGTTTTCCACCCTCAGAAATCCCACAATTCCCAGAGTTTTTCACCCCCATAAATTCCACAATTCCCAGAGTTTCCCACCCTCAGAAATCCCACAATTCCCAACATTTCCCACCTCAGAAATTCCATGATTCCCAGATTTTTCCAGCCTCAGAAATTCCACAATTTCCAGAGTTTTCCACCCTCAGAAATCCCACAATTCCCAAAGTTTTCCAGCCTCAGAAATTCCATGATTCCCAGATTTTTTCACCCCATAAATTCCACAATTTCCAGAGTTTCCCACCCTCAGAAATTCCACAATTCCCAAAGTTTTCCACTCTCAGAAATCCCACAATTCCCAACATTTCCCACCTCAGAAATTCCACAATTCCCAAAGTTTTCCACCCTCAGAAATTCCACAATTCCCAAAGTTTTCCACCCTCAGAAATCCCACAATTCCCAGATTTTTTCACCCCCATAAATTCCACAATTCCCAGCATTTTCCACCCTCAGAAACCCCACAATTCCCAACATTTCCACCCCCAGAAATCCCACAATTCCCAACATTTCCCACCCTCACCAATCCCCCAACTCCCTCCCTCCATTCCCTCCACCCTCCACCTCCCAGCGTCCACTTTTCCCCAATTTTTCCCGGGAATTCCGGACAGCCCCGGAGCGCCGGGAGAGCGCCAGATGGGATTCTCTCCCATCCCCTCCTTCCCGCTGAGGCGCGGCGAGATTAATTCCGCGAAATTAATTGGGACAAGATTGAAAAGGAAATTAAAGCGCGGCTGAGTGAGCAGAGAGCTCTTCCAACACCTCCTCCTCCTCCTCTCCCTCTCCGCCCTCGGCATCCGGAATTTACGGCGGGAAAGCTCTCGGGATCCATCGGTTCCGAGCCGGGGAGTCGCCGCAATCTGGAGCTGCCGGGGGCGGCGGGATTCCCGCGGCGGCTCGGGGTTGGAGTTGTGGGGACAGGGATGGGTTTGATGTCATCCCATGGAAAAATATGGGGATGAGGTGGGGATGAGGCCCTAAATCGATCCCAAATTGGGAATTTGTTATGGGAATTCTCAATTCTGGAATTCCCGCGGCGACTCCGCGTTGGAGTTGTGGGGACAGGGATGGATCTCAGGGATGGATTTTGGTGTCATCCCGTGGAAAAATATGGGAATTAGACACTGAATCGATCCCAAATTGGGAATTTATAATGGGAATTCTCAATTCTGGAATTCCCGCGGCGACTCCGGGTTGGAGTTGTGGGGACAGGGATGGATCCAAGGGATGAATTTGGTGTCATCCCGTGGAAAAATATGGGGAATTAGACCCTAAATCGATCCCAAATTTGGAATTTGTAATGGGAATTCTCACTTCTGGAATTCCCGCGGCGACTCTGCGTTGGAGTTGTGGGGACAGGGATGGGTTTGGTGTCATTCCATAGAGAAATATGGGAATGGGGTGACCAGACAGGGAATGAGACCCTAAATTGATCCCAAATTGGGAATTTGCAATTCCAGAATTCCCGCGGCGACTCCGGGTTGGAATTGTGGGGACTGGGATGGGTTTGGTGTCATCCCGAGGAAAAATAGGGGAATTAGACCCTGAATCGATCCCAAATTGGGAATTTGTTATGGGAATTCGCTATTCTGGAATTCCTGCGGCGACTTGGGGTTGGAGTTGTGGGGACAGGGATGGGTTTGGTGTCATCCCATGGAAAAATATGGGGATGAGGCACTAAATTGATCCCAAATTGGGAATTTGTAATGGGAATTCTCAATTCTGGAATTCCCGCGGCGGCTCGGGGTTGGAGTTGTGGGGACAGGGATGGATCCAAGGGATGGATTTGGTGGCATCCCGTGGAAAAATATGGGAATTAGACCCTGAATCGATCCCAAATTGGGAATTTGTAATGGGAATTCTCAATTCTGGAATTCCTGCGGCGACTTGGGGTTGGAGTTGTGGGGACAGGGATGGGTTTGGTGTCATCCCGTGGAAAAATATGGGAATGGGGTGACCAGACAGGGAATGAGACCCTAAATTGATCCCAAATTGGGAATTCCCAATTCCGGAATTCCTGCAGTGATTCCGGGTTGGAATTGTGGGGACTGGGATGGATTTGGTGTCATTCCATGGAAAAATATGGGAATGGGGTGACCAGACAGGGAATTAGACCCTAAATTGATCCCAAATTGGGAATTGGCAATTCCGGAATTCCTGCAGTGATTACGGGTTGGAATTGTGGGGACAGCGATGGATCCCAGGGATTGATCCTGGTGTCATTCCATGGATAAACATGGGAATGAGGCACTAAATTGATTCCAAATTGGGAATTTGTCATGGGAACTCCCAATTCCGGAATTCCTGCGGTGACTCCGCGTTGGAATTGTGGGGACAGGGATGGATTTTGGTGTCATCCCGTGGAAAAATATGGGAATTAGACCCTAAATCGATCCCAAATTGGGAATTTGCAATTACGGAATTCCTGCAGTGATTCCGGGTTGGAATTGTGGGGACAGAGATGGATCCCAGGGATGGACCTTGGTGTCATCCCATGGAAAAATAGGGGAATGAGACCCTAAATTGATCCCAAATTGGGAATTTGCAATTCCAGAATTCCTGAAGTGACACCAAGGGGACAGGGATGGATCCCCGGGATTGATCTTGGTGTCATCCCGTGGATAAATACAGGAATGGGGTGACCAGACAGGGAATGAGACCCTAAATCGATCCCAAATTGGGAATTTGCCACAGGAATTCGCAATTCCGGAATTGTGTGACGTTGATCCAGCTCTGATCCTTGTTTTTCATGGAAAACACCAAACCTGATCCTTGTTTTTACAGAAAACACCAAACCTGATCCTTGTTTTTATGGAAAACACCAAACCTGCTCCTTGTTTTTTAGGGAAAACACCAAACCTGATCCTTTTTTTTACAGAAAACACCAAGCCTGATCCTTGTTTTTTATGGAAAACACCAAACCTGATCCTTTTTTTTACAGAAAACACCAAGCCTGATCCTTGTTTTTTATGGAAAACACCAAACCTGATCCTTGTTTTTTAGGGAAAATACCAAACCCACTATTATACTCATTTTTTATGGAAAACACCAAACCTGATCCCTGTTTTTCATGGAAAACACCAAACCTGATCCTTGTTTTTTATGGAAAACACCAAACCTGATCTTTGTTTTTTATGGAAAACACCAAACCTGATCCTTGTTTTTTATGGAAAACACCAAACCTGATCCTCGGTTTTTAAGGCAAACACCAAACCTGATCCTCGGTTTTTAAGGCAAACACCAAACCCACTCCAATCCCAGTTTTTTTATGGAAAATTCCCTCCGGACAAGGCCAGGAGTTGTTTTCCCCTCTGGAATTCCAGCTCCAGGGTCACCTCGACCTTTTCCGGTTGGTGAACACAAAACCAGTTAAATCCGGTAAAACCTGATAAAAATCAGGGAAATCCCATAAAAACCAGTCAAACCAGTCAGACCAGTTCCAGCTGTCCTTGTCGCCATTCCTTGGGGACAAAGAGGGTGGAAAAACACCAAAGGGCATCCCAAGGTTTGGGGTGGAAAGGGCAAAAATCCCATAAAGGGCAGCAAAAAAACCCACTAAAAGCATGACAAAAACCCCATTAAGATCATGGCAGAAAATCCCATAAATGGCATAGCAAAACCCCATTATAAACATGGCAAAAACCCCATAAAGGGCATGGTGAAAGCCCCATTAAAAACATGGTGAAATCCCCATTAAAAACATGGCAAAAATCCTATTAAAAACATGGCAAAAATCCGATTAAGATCATGGCAAAAACCGCATAAAAGACATAGAAAAATCCCATGAAGGGCACAGCAAAAATCCCATAAAGGGCATCATGAAAACCCCATAAAGGACATGGCAAAACCCCATAAATATCATGGGAAAAATCCCATAAAAAGCATGGGAAAAACCCCATAAAGGGTAGTGTGAAAAGCCCATAAAAGACATGGAAAAAATCCCATAAAGGGCACGGCAAAAACCCATTAAAAACATGGCAAAAATCCCATTAAAAACATGGCAAAAACCCCATAAAGGACATGGCAGAAACCCCATAAAAGGCATGTAAAAATCCCCATAAAGGACATGGTGAAAATCCCATAAAGGGCATAGCAAGAATCCCATAAATGCTATGGAAAAAATCCCATAAAGGGCATGGCAAAACCCCATTAAAAAGATGGCAAAAATCCCATAAAAAGCATGGTAAAAACCCCATGAAAATCATGGCAAGAACCCCATAAATGGCATGGCAAAAACCCCATAAAAAACATGATGAAAACCCCATAAAGGGCATGGCAGAAATCCCATAAAAGTCATGGAAAAATCCCCATAAAGGGCATGGCAAAAATCCCATAAAGGACATGGCAAGAATCCCATAAACGGCATGGCAAAAACCCCATAAAAACCATGATGAAAATCCCATAAAAGTCATGGCAAAATCCCATAAAGGGCACAATGAAAACCCCATAAAACGCACTGTAAAAACCCCATAAACATGAAACCCCATAAAACACAATCCCCCAAATTCATTCCCATTCCTGGGTCACATTTGGGTTCAAAACAAGTTTTGGGATTGGGGTTGGGATTGGGATTAGGAACAGCAAAGTCGGGTCCAGCCTCCCTCCCATAATTAATTTAATTTAAAATCCTAATTTTGAGTGATTTTCTCCTGTTTTCCACATCGGAAATGAAGCTAAATCCCAGAAAATTCCCAATGCTCGTCCCGAGGTTGAAAACAAGCCCTGATCCCAAAAAAATCCCATAAAATCCTATAAAATTTAAAAAAAAATTAAAAAAATTCCCATACAATTAAAAAAAAAATTCCCATAAAATCCCCATAAAATTCCCATAAAATCCCCAGAAAATCCCATAAAATTCCCATAAAAGTCCCCAAAAATTCCCATAAAATCCCCATAAAATCCCCATAAAATCCCCATAAAATCCCCATAAAATCCCCATAAAATTAAAAAAAATTCTCATAAAATTTTTAAAAATGCCCATAAAATTCCCATAAAATCCCCATAAAATCGCCAAAAATTCCCATAAAATGCTCATAAAATTCCTATGAAATTCCCACAAAATTAAAAAAAAATTCCCATAAAATCCCATAAAAAAAATCCCATAAAATCCCCATAAAATGCCCATAAAATCGCAAAAAATTCCCATAAAATGCTCATAAAATTCCTATGAAATTCCCACAAAGTTTTTAAAAATCCCCATAAAATCCCATAAAATCACCATAAAATCACTTAAAATCCCATAAAATCCCCATAAAATTGCCAAAAAAATCCCATAAAATTCCCACAAAATTCAAAAAGTTTCCCATAAAATCTCCATAAAATCCCATAAAATAAAAAAAATCCCATAAAATTCCTATGAAATTCCCACAAAGTTCAAAAAAATTCCCATAAAATCCCCATAAAATCCCATAAAATCCCCATAAAATTGCCAAAAAAATTCCCATAAAATGCCTGTAAAATTCCCATGAAATTCCCACAAAATTCAAAAAAATTCCCATAAAATCCCCATAAAATCCCATAAAATGGCCATAAAGTCACATAAAATCCCCATAAAAATGCCAAAAAATTCCCATAAAATTCCCATAAAATTCCTATAAAATAAAAAAAAAATCCCATAAAATCCCCATAAAATCCCATAAAATGGCCATAAAGTCACAGAAAATCCCCATAAAAATGCCATAAAATTCCCATAAAATTCCCATAAAATTCCTACAAAATAAAAAAAAAAAAAACCCATAAAATTCCCACAAAATCCCCACAAAATTCCCCCAAAAACCCCCCAAAATCCCCCAAACTCCCACCTTGCTGAGGATGCGGATGATGTCGCCGCGGCGGAAGGAAAGCTCGTCGGGATTGTCGGCGCTGCAATCCCAAAGGCCTTGGTAGAAATGGGAATAATCCCAAAATTCTGGGGAAAAGGGGGAAAAAATGGGATTATCCCGAAAATCCATCCCGAAATCAGCCCAAAAATCCATCCTGGAAACATCCCAGAAAAAATCCCATCTGGAAAAATCAGGATTTTTGGGATTTCTGGGGTTCTTTCTACTTTGGGATCGCCCTGGAAAATTTGGGATTTTTTGGGATTTCTAGGGTTCTTTCTACTATGGGATTCCTCTGGAAATCCAACCTGGAAAATCTGGGATTTTTGGGATTTCTGGGGTTCTTTCCACCTCGGGATCCCTCTGGGAAATTTGGGATTTTTTGGGATTTCTGGGGTTCTTTCCACCATGGGATTCCTCTGGAAAATCCCATCTGGAAAAATCAGGATTTTTGGGATTTCTGGGACTCCTTCCACCTTGGGATCCCTCTGGAAAATCCCATCTGGAAAATCCAATCCTGAAAATCCAGAATTTTTGGGATTTCTGGGGCTTTTCCACCTCGGGATCCCTCTGGAAAATTCGGGATTTTTGGGTTTCTTCCACCGTGGGATCCCTCTGGAAAATCCAACCTGGAAAATTTGGGATTTTTGGGATTTCTGGGGCTTTTCCACCTCAGGATCCCTCTGGAAAATCCAACCTGGAAAATCAGGATTTTTGGGATTTTTGGGTCTCTTCCACCATGGGATTCCCCTGGAAAGTCCAACCTGGAAAATTTGGGATTTTTGGGATTTCTGGGGCTTTTCCACCTCAGGATCCCTCAGGAAAATCCAATCCAGAAAATCCAGAATTCTGGGATTTCTGGGGTTCTTTCTACTTTGGGATCCCTCCGGAAAATTTGGGATTTTTTTGGATTTCTGGGGTTCTTTCCACCATGGGATTCCTCTGGAAAATTAAATCCTGCAAATATGGGAATTTTAGGGGGTTTTTGGGATTTCTGGGGCTCTTTCCACCATGGGAACCCTCTGGAAAATCCCATCGGGAAAAATCAGGATTTTTGGGATTTCTGGAGCTCTTTCCCATCAGGAATCCAACCCAGAAACCCCAGAATTTTTAGGATTTTTTAGGATTTCCAGAGCGTTCCATCCTCTCCGATCCAATCCCGGGAAATGTGGCTCAGGAGCCTCGGGAATCGCAGCTGATTGGATCCCAGGGAGCAAAAAACCGGAATTTCATTCCCGGAATATTGAGTTGGGAAGTCGCAAAACTCCGGGAACGACCCCGCCGGGAAATTCCCGAATTATTTGGGGACTCTGGGAATTTCCGGGAATTAATAAAAACCGAAATCCGGGATGAGTCGTTGGGAGAGGATTGAAGGAGAGGAAAAAATTGGGATGGGAATAGGAGGGGAGGGAGGAGGAGGAGTTTGGGAGGAGGTGGGAAAATCGGGAATTGGGAGATGGAAAATCGGGAAGTGGAGCTTGGGAAGAGATGGGAATTGGGGGAAAAGCTGGGAAATTGTGGGGAAAACTGGGAAATTGTGGGGAGAGATGGGAAATTGTGGGAAGAGCTGGGAAATTTTGGGAAGAGATGGGAAATTGTGGGAAGAATCAGGAAATTGTGAGAAGAGATGGGAAACTGTGGGAAAAGTTGGGAAATTTTGGGATCAACAAGAAAGTCATGGAAAGAGCTGGGAAATTTTGGGATCAACAGGAAAATTGTGGGAAGAGCTGGAAATTTTGGGAAGAGCTGGGAAAATTGTGGGAAGAAATGGGAAATTTTGGGAAGAGCTGAAAAATTATGGGAATAACAGGAAAATTGTGGAAAGAATTGGGAAATTGTGGGAAAAGCTGGGAAATTTTGGGATCAACAAGAAAATCATGGAATGAATTTGGAAATTTTGGGATCAACAGGAAAATTGTGGGAAGAAATGGAAAACTGTGGGAAAAGTTGGGAAGTTTTGGGATCAGCAAGAAAATAATGGAAAGAGCTGAGAAATTTTGGGATCAATGGGAAAATTGTGGGAAGAATTGGGAAATTTTGGGATTAACAGGAAAATTGTGGGAAGAGCTGGAAATTTTGGGAAGAGCTGGAAAATTGTGGGAAGATATGGGAAATTGTGGGAAAAGCTGGAAAATTGTGGGAAGAGCTGGAAACTTGTGGGAAGAATTGGGAAATTTTGGGATCAACAAGAAAATCATGGAAAGAATTGGGAAATTTTGGGATGAGATGGAAAATTGTGGGAAGAAATGGAAAATTGTGGGAAAAGTTGGGAAATTTTGGGATCAACAAGAAAATAATCTAAAGAGCTGGGAAGTTTTGGGATCAACAGAAAAATTGTGGGAAGAATTGGGAAATTTTGGGATTAACAGGAAAATTGTGGGAAGAGCTGGGAAATTTTGGGAAAAGCTGGGAAATTGTGGGAAGAATTGGGAATGGAATTTCCCACTGGGAATGGAATTTCCATTGGGAAGAGTTTCCCCCATTGGCTCCCTGGAATTCTCCTGGAATTCTCCCACAATTCTTCAGGAATTCTCCTAAAATTATCCTGGAATTTTCCTGGAATTCTCACAGAATTCTCCCAAAATTCTCTTGGAATTCTCCCGAAACTCTCCAGGAATTCTCCTGGAATTCTCCAGGAATTCTCCAGGAATTTTCCCGTTTTCCGAGTTTTTCATCACCACCACCAAAATCCCAAACCATTCCCACAATCCTGGAATTCCTGTGGATCTCACCCTTTTCCTCGACCCCGAAATCCTCCTCATCCTCCGGGAATGGCGGCTCAGGGTCCTCGTCTGGGGGGAAAAACAGTGGGAAAATCAAGGAAAAATCAGGGAAAAAACAGGGAAAAAATCAGGGGAAAACTGGGGAAAAATCAGGGAAAAACTGGGGAAAAATATCAGGGAGAAAATGGGAAAAAATCAGGGAGAAAATGGGAAAAATATCAGGGAAAAATTGGGGAAAAATCAGGGAGAAAATGGGAAAAATCAGGGAAGAAAAGGGGGAAAAAAAAGGGAAAACCAGGGAAACCATCAAGAAACTTCCATAAAACTCCATAAAACCCCAGAAACCCCCAGAAAACTCTGGAAAACTCCAAAAAACTCCAGAAAACACAACTCCAGGCTCTCCCTCCGACAAAAGAAATAGGAAAAAAAGGGAAAAAAGGAAAAAAGGGGGGAAAAAGGGAAAAAAGGGAAAAGAGGGAATAAAAGGGAAAAAATGGAGAAAAAAGGGGAAAAAAGGGATAAAAAAGAAAAAAAGCAGAAAAAATGGAAAAAAGGGGGAAAAAGGGGAAAAAAGGGGAAAAAAGGGGAAAAAATGGGGAAAAAATGGGAAAAAAGGATAAAAAAGGGAAAAATGGGGAAAAAGGGGAAAAAAAGGATAAAAAAGGGGATAAAATGGGAAAAAAGGGGAAAAAATGGGAAATAAGGATAAAAAATGGGAAAAAGGAAAAAAAGGGGAAAAAAGAAAAAAAGGGGAAAAAAGGGGAAAATTGGAAAAAAATGGGGAAAAAAGGGAAAAAAAGGGGGAAAAAATGGAGAAAAAGGGGGAAAAAATGGAGAAAATGGGGAAAAAAGGATAAAAAAAGGGGATAAAATGGGAAAAAAGGGGGAAAAAGGGGAAAATTGGAAAAAATGGGAAAAAGGGGGGAAAAGAGGAATAAAAGGGGAAAAAAGGGGGGGAAAAGGATAAAAAAATGGAAAAAAATGGGGAAAAAAGGATAAAAAAAGGGGAAAAAGGAAAAAAAAAAGGATAAAAAGTTTTAAAAAGGTAAAAAAAAGGTAAAAAAAAGGTAAAAAAAAGATTTAAAAAGTTCCTCTCCGAGTGGCGCGGATCTCCTCCCGGGAGGCTGCGGAAGATTCCCGGCGGAGTTTGGCTTTTAATGGAGCAATTTGATTCAATTTTCCACTCGATAAAGTTCCCGTCGCTCCTCGCCGAACACCTTCACTCCTAATTGAACATTCCCAGCGCAATCCTGGCCGGGAAATTGGAAAACTTGATCGGCTGTGAAATTTTATTTTCCCTTCGCCGCCTCTGTTTGCGTAAAAGTTCCTTAACGGCTTCGCCGAGGAAATTATGGGGTTTTTTTTGGTTTTTTTTTTTTTGGGTTTTTTTTGATTCCTGGTTTTTGTTCCGCGGCGGTTTGTCGATGGGGAAGGGAAGGAGGGAGGGAATTGGGATTTTTTTCTGTTTTTTTTGGGATTTTTTTGGGAAAAATCCTGGATTTCAGTGTTGGGGATTTGGGGATTCTGAGGAGAAAATTGGAACTTTTTTCTTGAGTTTTTTTGGGGGAAAATTCTGGATTTCAATGTTGGCAATTTGGAGATTACAAGGAGAAAATTGGGATTTTTTTCCTGGGATTTTTTGGCAGTTTTTTTGGGGTAAAAGTGGGAAAAATCCTGGAGTTCAACGTTGGGGATTTAGGGATTCCAAGGAGAAAATTGGGATTTTTTCTTGGGGTTTTTTTGGGGGTTTTTGGGGAAAAATCCTGGATTTCAGTGTTGGGGATTTGGAGATCCCCAGGAGAAAATTGGGATTTTTTTCTTGGGAATGACCATCGGTGTGGGAATGGCTGAGATTTATTCCTGATTTTCCAGGGAAAAAATTGGGAATTTTGGGTTTTTTGACCTCAGAAATTTGGGAATGGCTGAAGTTTATTCCCAATTTCCCAGGGAAAATTGGGAAAAATTGGGAATTTTGGGTGTTTTGAACTCGGAAATGTGGGAATGGCTGAAGTTTATTCCCAATTTTCCATGGAAATTTGGGATTTTAGGGTGTTTTGACCTCAGGAAATGTGGGAATGGCTGAGTTTTATTCCCGATTTTCCATGGAATTTTGGGAATTTTGGAGCTCACCTGGCAGCACCTCATAGATATCATCTCCTTCCGCCATTGGCTCTTCCTGGATCAGGGTGGAATTTTGGGAATTTCCCATGGAATCCGAACTTTCCTCCTCCTCCTCCTCCTCCTCCTCGTCGCAGGGAATTGTCAGGGAGGTCAAGTCTGGAAGGAAAACCGGGAAAAACCAGATGGAAAAACAAATGGAAAATTGGGAATTCTGGCAATTCCAGAGGGGTTGGGATGGAATTCCAAACCCTGAGCCGGAGAAAACAGGGAAAAAGGATGGAAAAACCCAAAGAAAGATGGAAAATCCCAAGGAAAAATCCCAAATCTGATCGTGAATCCCAGAGAATTTCTGGGATTTTCCAGAAGGTTCCAGAGGGTTTTTCTGGAATTTCCTCTGTCTCCAGCAACTCCACATAAATCCAGGTGGGAAAGAGGAAAAATGGGATGAAATCCAGGGAATCTCCCAATTCCAGAGGGGTTGGATGGAATTCCAAACCCTGAGCCTGGAAAGAGGTGGAAAAATGAAGGAAAAATCCAAAGAAAGATGGAAAATCCCAAGGAAAAATCCCAAATCCAACGGTGAATCCTGCAGCGATGCCGACTGGGATTTCCGGAGAATTTCTGGAATTTTCTCCGGAAAAATTCCTCACAAATCCAGATGTGGATGGAGGGAAGAGTTTCTGGGATGATCCCTCAAAATATTCCCCAAAAAAAATAAAATTTGGGACTCACCCTTGAGGAGGAATTGGATTTGCTCCACCCAGTCCTGAGCCTCGGTGGCACTGGGAGCTGTGAACTGCGGGAATTTGGGAATGGGTTAGCCGGGAATTTGGGAATTGGATATCTGGGAATTTGGGAATGGGTTAGCCGGGAATTTGGGAATTAGTTATCCACGGATTTGGGAATTGGTTAGCTGGGAATTTGGGATTGGTTAGCCAGGAATTTAGGAATTTGTTATCCTTGGATTTGGGAATTTGTTATCCGTGGATTTGGGAATTGGTTAGCCGGGAATTTGGGAATTGGTTATCCATGGATTTGGGAATTGGTTAGCCAGGAATTTGGGAATTGGTTAGCCAGGAATTTGGGATGGGAACTCATTATCCGTGGATTTGGGAGTTTGTTATCCAGGGATTTGGGAATTCCTTACCTGTGGATTTGGGAATTGGTTATGCTTGGGTTTGGGAATTGGTTATCCGTGGATTTGGGATGGGAATTTGATATCCAGGGATTTGGGAATTGGTTATCCAGGGATTTGGGAATTAGTTCTCCATGATTTGGGAATTGGTTATCTGGGGATTTGGGAATTTGTTATCCTTGGATTTGGGATGGGAATTTGATATCCAGGGATTTGGGAATTTGTTATCCGGGAATTTGGGAATTGGTTATCCACGGATTTGGGAACTCGTTAGCCAGGAATTTTGCAGGAATTTGTTATCCAGGGATTTGGGATTTCATTAGCCAGGGATTTGGGAATTTGATATCCATGGATTTGGGAGTTTGTTATCCAGGGATTTGGGAATTGGTTTTCTGTGGATTTGGGAATTGGTTAGCCAGGAATATGGGATGGGAATTTGATATCCAGGGATTTGGGAATTCATTATCCTTGGATTTGGGAATTCCTTATCTATGGATTTGGGAATTTGATATCTATAGATTTGGGAATTAGTTATCTAGGGATTTGGGAATTTGTTATCTATGGATTTGGGAATGGGTTTTCCGTGGATTTGGGAATTCATTATCCAGGGATTTGGGAATTGGTTGTCCTTGGATTTGGGAATTTGTTATCCTTGGATTTGGGAATTGGTTGTCCTTGGATTTGGGATGTGGATAATTCAGGTGGAAATCCATGGAAATAATTCCGATGGAAATAGATGGAAAGTCATGGAAATTCGTGGAAATAATTCTGATGGAAATCATTGGAATTCCATGGAAATCATTCCAATGGAAATCCACAGAAATAATTCATATGGAAATAACTCTGATGGAAATCCATGGAAATCGATGGAAATCCGTGGAAACAATTCCAATGGCAATCCATGGACATTCCCAACCTGCCCAGGATGTTCAGATCCCAAGCCAGGATTTTCCAGGGATGAAAAATCCTTTCCATTTTGGGAAACCTCCCCTCCAAAAAATTGGGAATTCCCCAGGAATTTTCAGATCCCAAATCCCAAATTCCCTCACCCTCCACACCTGGAATTGGGATTTTTTGCCAGGAAAATTCCCATTTTTCCCCCAAAATTCCCATTTTCCCTCCTAAATTCCCATTTTCCCCCCTAAATTCCCATTTTCCCCCCTAAATTCCCATTTTTCCCCCTAAATGCCCATTTTTCCCCCTAAATTCCCATTTTTCCACCCAAAATTCCCATATTTTCCCTCCTAAATTCCCT
>NW_028147453.1:0-27671 GCF_008360975.1 Lichenostomus cassidix
AAGGCCAGCAAAGACTGGAAGAGCCACTTCCCCAATTTCCAGACTCTGTATCCTGATGGAGCAGAGGAAAATAAACAATTCCCAGAGCTGGCTGTGTCCTCAGGGTGCTGGAGAAGTGACATCATGGCTGAGCCACACAAACACACATCAGGGACAGATTTAGTCTGGATTTGTGCTTTCTGCTCAGAAATCTGTTTTTCAGTCAATGCACACTGGTTTGCCTGTTTGTTTGTTTTTAAAAATACTGGATTTGGATCAGGATCAGATGGGATTTTACCAACTGCAGAGTTTTCATAGAATCATGGAATGGTTTGGGTTGGAAAGATCCTTAAAGATAATCTAATTCCAAGCCCCAGCCATGGCAAGGACACCTTGCACTGTCCCAGACTGCTCCAAGCCCCAATGTCCAACCTGGCCTTGGACACTGCCAGGGATCCAGGGGCAGCCACAGCTTCTCTGGGAATTCCATCCCAGGGCCTCCCCACCCTGCCAGGGAACAATTCCTAATTCCCAAGATCCCATCTCTCCCTGCCCTCTGGCACTTTGCAGCCATTCCCCCTTTTCTTGTCCTTCCATCCATTGGAAATTGTCTCTCTCCATCTTTCTTGCTCCCTTCAGGCCCTGCAAAGCCACCCTGAAGCTTCTCTTTTCCAGGCTGCAAATTTCATGAATTTTTCATGGATCCTTGAGGGATTTCATTTATTATCACAATCAAATATGTCCCTTAAATTCTCTTCCTGATTCTGAAATCTGTGTGTCCAGATGTGACCTTTCAGGTCTCTGTTGATTCTTTGATCTGATGTCACGTTGAGGACTAATGTGGATTTTATTGGCTGTGAGAATTTCCACTGGATGGTTCCATACCAGTAACAATGAAAAATCAGCCTGGTTGTTTTTAATTCTCCTAAAAAGCCATTCTTGACCTGAGCACGAAGCTCAGCTGTGTCCCTCCTTGAGCCTGTTAAAATGGGAATATCCCAAAGCAGTTTGTTATGTTCTTTGGGAACTCATTTGTGACTCACAGCCCTGCACTGTTCCCCTCACCCACGAAAACCATCACTCTCTCCAGGCTAAAATCCCAGAGATTTAAGAGCATTTCCATCCCAAAGGCCAAAATTCCTTGGCATTTTCTCTTTATGTGCCCCAAAATCCACTTGAAATCCTGGTGTCTGATTTTCTGCACCAAGTCATGTAAACATATTCACTATTTTTACCACCAGCAACTGCCACAAGGATTTAATCCTCGAGTTTCCAGGGTGGGAAGAGTTCCATGCATGTTCCAGCTCTTCAGTAAATTCATGATGATCCAGCAGGTTTTGCAGAAGTAAAACAAAGATACTGAAGGAAAAGTGATGAAAAAAAACTTCCAGACTCTAAACAAAGTTG
Organism: Lichenostomus cassidix; assembly: GCF_008360975.1. Classification (NCBI taxonomy): domain Eukaryota; kingdom Metazoa; phylum Chordata; class Aves; order Passeriformes; family Meliphagidae; genus Lichenostomus; species Lichenostomus cassidix. The sequence continues at coordinate 1,387 of NW_028147453.1, forward strand.
GAGGAGAATCATTAAATCAATGCTGGTTTTAATTTTATTTTTCTGACTAAAGAAAAAAAAAAAGGGTCATGAATTCTTATCAAGCTTCCTTAAAGGACAGCTTGGCATTGGCTCTGACTTCTTAAAATTAAAATTATATTGATTTTCCATTTTATTAAATAAATGTGCCTCCCTGAGCTCACTTTAGGAAAAGAAAAATGTTTTCAGTGCAATTTTCTCTTCAGCAATTGCCTGGACTTTGCCTGTGGAATGCTCATCTCCATCCAAATTAAGGGACAAAGGGATTACCCAGAGCTGCCCTAATTCCAAGGCATTGCTGGGACAGGACAAGTTTCACCCTCTCAGACAAACAAATAAAGAGGAAATTCTCTTGGTGCTTTGGTTTCAAACTTTCTGTGAATATTTATATTGCTTGGGAAAGAAACTGGAATTTGTAGCAAAGTGGGATTTGAGCACTGTTGAAAATTTGGGATTAAAACTGGCAACTCCTAAATGGGAAAAGTGGGAATTTTTAAATCCTTTCTCGACAGGATCTTTGTAGCTCAGGAAGATGGCAAAGACCATTCCTAATAATCTCTTCCAACCCAAACCATCCCATGATCCTACAGAATCAGAAAGTTCCAAAGGAGCTCTTAGTGCTTCCTGCACTATGTGTGATCGAAAAGGAATAACTTGGGAAGATGATTTTGTGTTATTTCCGTAAAGGATTTTAAGGCACAATTTCAGGCCCTGGGAGGTGCCAAAACTGGTGTATTTTTTTTTGGAAAGCCAGTTAAGACTCCATCACATAATTTACCAAACGCAAAGCACTCAAGAGCAGGGGAATGAATAATTCAGGAGCTCATTAATCTCACACTCCCCACATGATAAACACAATTATCCTTCGGAGCAGCTCTGCAGAAGTGAACGTTTCATCACCACACAAAGCCCATCCTCCTGATTGCAGCCACCAAATATTCCATCAAAACACACCCAGCCAAAACCATGGACCGAAACTGTCCCAAAATCCAAAAGTCAGCTCTGAAGTGACACAGGCAGAGTCACATTGAAGCCGAATTTCAGCCAGACTCAATCTTGCATTCCACACTTCCCTATTTTATCCCACTTTGGAATGGCAGGAGAGATGGTTTTTCTGCTGGGAACTCATTTTTGAACCCAAACTGTGTTTGTTCTGGCTGGTTTTTCTGGGATTTGGAGATAACAAAAGATTAGGAAGTGCTGCCTAAATCTCCTGTCAGATGGCTTCGAGATGGATTTTTGGTGGGAGTGAAATAATCCCACAAAATCTAATTTTAACCACATTTTAGAAGGGAAATATTATTCCAGGTTTGGAATAATAATAATAATGGTTTTCCACATTCATTTTTCTGCAGTGGAATTCCAGAAGGAAACACCTTCCCTCTGGCATTCCTTGCCTTACAGCATTCCCATAAAAACAGCTTCTCTTGCATTATTTTATTTAGAAGAGGGAAAATAACTTTTCATAAAAACCCTCAGGAATATCCTTCCCAGGATACTCCAAATTACACTCAGTTTTCTGTGCTTGTTTTCTTCATGGACCAGTCACAGAAAGCTTTTAAAAACATCCTTCTGGGATTATCTGGACTCCAGGGAATTGTGAAATTCCTGGCTGTGGATTTTTTCCACCTGGGCTCACAGATAGATTTCAGGTGTTCAACACCTGCATTCTTCTCCATTGTTAAATGAAGATTCTTCCCTTTGTTATAGTCCCTTTAATTATATTCCCTTTTTTTATATTCCCTTTTATTGTCTTTCCTTTTATTATATTCCTTTTCTTCCCAGACTTTCTGCCCTAGACCCTACAAAGAAAAACATGAACTCCTTCTTTTGACCAATTTGCATCTCAAATTCTGGAGCTTCCAAGACTTTGCAACTTCCTTTCTCTTTCCTTTTCCAGAATTTGCTTTTCTTTCCCTTTTTTTAAAATCCCCAGCTGTTTTCCTTTCCCACTGCTATTTCACCTCTTGGAAATGCCAGATTTTTCTCTTGTCTTCTAATCTTTCTCCCTCATCTCTAAAATCTTTCCCAGGGAGAGCTGCTGATGCTCTACAGTTGTTGGCCCTTGACTGTTTCAAGGGGTTTGATGGAAGTCAAGGATTGCAAAATCTCAGAATTTACCATATTCGTGCTTGTTTTCAGTCTAGCAGATCTATTTGAAAACGACTGTTTGATTCCCCCTTTTCTCCAGTATTCCTGAAACTTTTTTCTTTCCATTGTTCTCCAAGATTACTCATGGATTGGGAAGAACAAGAGGCGTAGAGTGTTCCTCCTTCATAGCAGGAGTGGCTGCAGGCTGGAGGGACATGTCATGGAATCTGAGAATTCCAGAGGGGTTTGGGGTTTGGGAATCCTATCCAGTGCCACCCCAGCCATGGCAGGGACACCTTCCACTGTCCCAGGCTGCTCCAAGCCCCAATGTCCAACCTGGCCTTGGACACTGCCAGGGATCCAGGGGCAGCCACAGCTTCTCTGGGAATTCCATCCCAGGGCCTCCCCACCCTGCCAGGGAACAATTCCTAATTCCCAAGATCCCATCTCTCCCTGCCCTCTGGCACTTTGCAGCCATTCCCTGTGTCCTATCCCTGCAGCCCTTGGCAATTGTCTCTCTCCATGTTTCCTGCAGCTCCTTCAGGCACCAAAAGGCCACAATGAGGTCACCCCAAAGCTTCTCCTCTCCAGGCTGAACAATCCCAGCTCTGCCAGCCTTTCCTCCCAGCAGAGCTGCTCCATCCCTCTGCTCATCCTGCTGCCTCCTCTGCACTCTCTCCAGCAGCTCCAGCTCCTTCCTGGGCTGGGATTCCAGCTCTGGATGCAGCTCTGCAGGTGAGCTCTCACCTGAGCTCAGGAGGCACAGAATTCCCAGGAGGATTCTCCTCCCCACCCAAACCATTTTCAGCAGGATCAGAATTCCTCTTTGACTCCAAAGCAAAATCATTGCCTCTCAAAACCCACCTGATGCTCCTCCGAGAGCCCAGATGGTGCAAAGCCCTGGAATGCTCTGCTCCAAGGCCATCAGCAATTCCTGGACCTCGGGTGCCTCATGAATATCTTCCCTGACAGGGCAGATTGAAACGCTCGCTGAAAAACGACTTTTCCCTGTCGGAGCTCATTAGGTTTTATGCACAAAACAAAATCATTATTCAGAGATCTGGAACTCCTTCCCTAAAGTGGGCATCTATTGAATATCCCCAGTGCAATTCTTCCTCCTAATATGGTAATTCGTTATCTGGATTTAATTATCTGCGAGGTGAAAGGTTGCTGGGCACTGTTGTTCTGCAGGAGCCCAATGGAAATTTTTAAGTACTTTCACTCTGTCTTTACAGATCAATCTTGCTGCTAATGACAACCAATACTTTCAGCTATGATTACAGAGCAGCTCCATCTTTTCATGAGCCGAGACTCTTTGGAATCATAAGTATTGATCTTTTTAATAGAAGTCAAGAAAAATGAAATTACCCGGGGCTTCTTTTTGCAAAACTATGATAAATGGCAACTGGGAAAGTTACAGAAGAGTTGGGTTTTTTTATTTTTTTCCTTCCCCTCTGCTGTGGATTATTTTAATCTCGAAAAACGATGGGCTTTTTAATAATGTTTGTCTTTCCATTATGCACATTTGCAGCAAAGCCAGAACTTATTTTTGTATGATTTTACAGAACCACATTGAAGCAAAGCCACCCCAGAATTGCCTGCTGGTGTATTTAGGTAACCATCAAACAGACTCTGGGCTGCAGGAGAAAGCTGATTTGAGATGCCAAGTGGTTGTATTTTCTTGGCATCTGCGAGTTTAATCCAATTTTTGAGCAGCGTTTTGAGCTGTCTACAATCAAATATTCATTCGTTTCTTATCTGGAGCTCGCCCTTCATTGCTTGTAATATTGTGACAAGAGACTTCACCTCTCTGCATTTTCTCTCTCTCTCTCTCTTCCCAGAAGTCTCATCCTGGCTTTCCCTTCTCCGATTTTCAGTGGGAATTGATGGCTCTGCCTTTTGCTCCGTGTTGTAAACCTGGAGTATCTGACCAGGGGGTGCTCCTGTGGGACTCTGCCCCTGAGGATTGAGGAACAACTTGAGTTGCACCCCATTAAAAACTGAATTTTCCAGCTCGAATCCTCGTTTTTGTGCCAACAGAATGGAAGGAAAAACGTGTCCAATCCCACGATAATTGTATTCCTCTTGGGTAAATTCCATTGTAAAAGCAATGGGTGAGATAAATCCCAGTGACATGAAAAAAGATGGGGATAAATCATTTGCTAGGAGATGCAAACTGGTGGCTCTTACTGGTGTTAATGGGAATTATTTCTGTGGGACAGTGCTCCTGAGAATTTGAGGACCAACTCCTGTGCACTCCATTAAAAACTGAATTTTCCAGTTTGAATCCTCATTTTTGTGCCAACAGAATGGAAGGAAAAACATGTCAGATCCCACGTTAATTGTATTCCTTTTGGGTAAATTCCATGGTAAAAGCAGTGAGTGAGATAAATCTCAGTGACAGGAAAAAAGATGGGGATAAATCACTTGCTGGGAGATACAAACTGGTGGCTCTTCCGGGTGTTAACGGGAATTATTTCTGTGGGACACTGCTCCTGAGAGTCTGAGGAACAGCTCCTGTGCACCCTGTTAAAAACTTCATTTTCCAGCTTGAATCCTCATTTTTGTGCCAGCAGAATGGAAGGAAAAACATGTTGGATCCCACATTAATTGTAGTTATTCCTCTTGTATAAATTCCGTTGTAAAAGCAGTGGGTGAGATAAATCTCAGTGACATGAAAAAAGGTGGGGATAAATCACATGCTAGGAGATGCAAACTGGTGGCTCTTACTGGTGTTAATGGGAATTATTTCTGTGGAACACTGCTGCTGAGAATTTGAGGACCAACTTGAGTTGCACCCCATTAAAAACTGAATTTTCCAGCTTGAATCCTCGTTCTTGTGCCTACAGAATGGAAGGAAAAACGTGTCCAATCCCACGATAATTGTATTCCTCTTGGGTAAATTCCATTGTAAAAGCAATGGGTGAGATAAATCCCAGTGACATGAAAAAAGATGGGGATAAATCACGTGCTGGGAGATACAAACTGGTGGCTCTTACTGGTGTTAATGGGAATTATTTCTGTGGGACACTGCTCCTGAGAATTTGAGGACCAACTCCTGTGCACCCCATTAAAAACTGAATTTTCCAGCTTGAATCCTCATTTTTGTGCCTACAGAATGGAAGGAAAAACGTGTCGGATCCCATGTTAATTGTATTCCTTTTGGGTAAATTCCATTGTAAAAGCAGTGGGTGAGATAAATCTCAGTGACAGGAAAAAAGATGGGGATAAATCATTTGCTGGGAGATATAAACTGGTGGCTCTTACTGGTGTTAATGGGAACTGGGGGAGATGTCCTGCAGAGATTGGAAATCAGAGCCACAGGGAAACTTTCCTCAGCTGGAAATTCCACGTTTTCTTATTGCCTGATTGATCCTCAGTGTTGTAAATCCATGGCCTCTCCAGGCTGATTTCCACCAGGCAATTTCCTTTTTTTCCTAATCAAACCTCCATAGTTTTTTAACCATATTTTTCTGTCACATGAATTCCTGAACATTTTGTCACCCCCCGTCTTTCACTGGGTTTAGAGGGTTAGATTTCATATTTTCTGTGCCTGTTGGCACCTTCGTCACCAAAACTGCTCTGATGGTATAACTTGATTTTTAAAAAATAAACTAAAATAAATATATTGCAATGCAGTTTGACACTCTCCTCCCCAGTGTGGTTAATTTGCATCTTCATTAAATGATAAACAGAGAGATTTCCTGTGAAATCAGACAGAGTTCTGTAAAACCAGCTCTGAGGAACACATTAAAATTGCCTTTTAACTGAGCAGAAATTTTTTCAAACACACTGAAATATCCTTCACTCTTTTTAATGAAAACATTTAAAATAATAAAATCTGTAGGTTTTTTTATAAGGCATTATACACAAAATCCACTCCTGCCAGGAGAAGGGAATCTTCCACCATCCCAGGCTGCTCCAAACATCACCCAACCTGAATATCCTTTCCTTTGAATATCCAATTCACAGGAATTAATTTAATTAAAATATTGATAAAACCCCTCAAAACCTCGCTGGTTGCATTTGATATCATTTTATAACAGACTGGAGTTATTAAAGCTTTTGTATTCCATATGGAATACAAAATACAAAATGCATTCTGTCTGTGCTGCACATGGACTAAACCAGGGGATAAAATCATTTTGGGACATTCTGCACTCAGCTGCAGAAAATTCAGGTATAAATGAGAAGTCTGAGTTTAAAAAAAGCACAATTACCTAATAATGTCTTATTAGTTTCATTAAAAGTAGTGCAGGATGGTTCAGCATGGCTTAAAAATCAGTTGGAAAAGGCAGTTTTAGTGTGTCTTTCCTAGAGTTTGTTTTGCAGAATTTTGTTGGTTTTATTTGCTGATTTTTGTGATTTAATGAAGATTTCTCATTGGGAAGGAGAGTGCGAAATGGCACCTCAATATATTTATTTCTAAATTTAAATTTAACATTATATTTAAATTAAACTCTACATTTAAATTCAACTTTAACTTTATATTTAACTTTATATTTATATTTATATTCATATTTATTTCTAAATTTAAATTTAACTTTATATTTAAATTAAACTCTATATTTAACTTTAACTTTAACTTTAACTTTAACTTTAACTTTAACTTTAACTTTAACTTTAACTTTAACTTTATATTTATATTTATATTTATATTTATATTTATATTTATATTTATCTGGCAAAGCCAAGTTCTTCTGCCAGTACACTTGAGGCCATGAAAAAGCCATTTCTTGGGGAAAACATCTTTGATCAGCTCCAAGATGTCTTGGTTTGAACACTGGAAATCAATTTGGTGGCCAGGTGGGATTGAGAACAAGAAGCTGCCATCCCCAAGATAATTAAAACTTCGTGAAAACTGATTTTGGGATTTTTTTTTTTTTTTTTTTGCCAGCAGATAACATGAAATGTTTGAAACACAGACAGCTTTATTGTTCTTCCATCTTTTTATAGGAATTTTCAGTTCATATTTTCAGTTCATATTTTCAGATTAAACCCTTTTTTTTAACAGGCACGGAGAGAGCCAAGGATTGGTCCATGGACTAAAATTTATTAGCACATGGAATAAATAACCCAACCTTGCAATTTAATCCATCTAATATTTATTCTCATTAAAAAAGGTGTTTCTATGAGGAGATTCTGGAAGCAAAAACTTCCAGCTGCTCCTGTGTTATTCCCTTGAGGATTCTCCTCATTTATTTGAATAATCCAAATAAGGTCTGTCTGGGTACCTCCATCACTTCTATGCAAAAAAAAATTCCTTTGAATTTTTGAAATATTTTCTTCTTTGATGTAAAATTTATGGGATGAGGCTGAAACAACGATTTGTTGTAAAAAATAGTGGTTTACACGCGGAATATTTGCAGGATAAAGCAGTTTTATTCCATTCTTCAGGGTGGCTGAGTTTCTCACCTGGGAAAGATGAAAAATTTGGTGTACTGAGGTGAGAAAAAACTAAAATTAAATAAAGTGAAAAAAGGTAGAGAGAGATTTCAATGAGTTTTTTTCTGAACTCAATTATGATTTTTAAGGCACTCTTAATTTTTATTATATTTTTATTATGCTCACACTAATAGAAATAAACATAATAATATAGATATTTATATATATTTTTTTATCTTTATAAACACTTCCATTATGGAGTTTGACAGATCATTACCAAAGCCCAGAAATTCCTGGCAGTTATTGCTAAAAAATCAGAATTTCCTCACAATTATCATGTAGTGGCATCAAAGATCCATAGTTATTTTTCATTGGAATTGCAGAAAAAAAATACTTTATCTATGTTTTTATCTATGTCTCTATTTATAGGCAGCACTGCCTGGTAAATATAGTAATTTTCAATATTTACCAAAGTTTTGTAAGATTTTATTTCCTAACTTTGGGAGAAAAGATGAATTTGGAAAAGAAGATGGAAAATTCAGAGCAATTTATGCACTTGGAATGGGAAGGAGGGAAAGAAAATGAATAAATATTTTGGCCAAGAAGAATCACAGAATGGCTTACAATGTTCAGGATTAGGATTTGGATATCTTGGAAAAATCTGGGATATTCTGATAAGGCAAGGAAACAGTTAAATCTGTGTTGCACATTCTCAGAAGAATAAATCAAACACCACTTATTTAAAATGGAAAAATATTTGGACTGACAAACTATTTTTTCCATTCAACTCTTTTTTTTTTTTTTTTTAATGGAAAACTTTTGTTCTGATGAAACAATTTTTTTTTTTAATGAAAAGTCTTTAATGGATATCAGCTGTCTGGGTTTTTTTTTCCCCATTTTCCTGGAAAATCTTGGCTTTTTGTTGAAAGAAGAAATTAAAAAGAAGACAAGAAAATAACATTTCACACCAGAGTGCTACATCTTTGTGTAGGAACATCCCTGATGAAGATTCCAACTCCACTTCCATGGGAATAAAGAAAAAAATCTAATTTTTGACTACTGTAGGGAGAGAAATTGAGCTGAAATCTCGAGTGTGGTGAGGAAACAAGGATCAGGATGCAGCAAAGGGAAATTCCTGCCTTGGATGGAACTCTAAAATCCGCCAAAAGCCTCCAAAAAAAATTGCTTTCCCTCTGGAATTTGATAGCTGCGAATTCATCTTACCCTCGGCTCTCTCCGAGGAACCCAACTCTTTCCCCTGATAAGGAACTCATATTGTTAAACTCCCCATGAACTCCAAAAAAGATGGAGGTCCAAATGCTTCCCAGCAGATATGAACAGCAAATGTCAGGGGAAATCGAATCACGGGGGATTTAATGAAATCAGCCGGGTTTTGGAATTTGGCTTCGGGTGTTTCGGGAGGAGCAATCAGTCTTGGGAAACGAAGTCAGGGATGAAATGTAGCGGAGGCTTAATTGGGAAGGGATCGATGGATTCAAAGGAGCAGCAGTTTGAGGGATTGTTGATTCAAAAGTGGGTTCTGGTTTTCTTCCTTTGAGGGATGGAAAATCTGGGAGAAAAAATCGCGGAAAAGGGTGGACTTGGTGGGAGGTTGGTCATTCCCCCTCTTCTGTGAGGTCTGGTGGGGATTTGGGGTGAATTTCCCGGTTTGAAATGGATTGAAATGGAATGGGATGGATTGGAATTGAATGAAATGGATTGGAATGGATTGGAATTAATTGAAATTGATTGGAATTGAAGGAAATTAACTGAACTTAATTGGAACAGAACGGTGATTTGAAGTGGACACTATCTACCATAAAAAACCGTGATCCACACAACTGACCCCCCATTTTTTTAATGAAGAAATGATTCTTAATTTGCTACTACTACTACTAAATTCATAATGTATTATGTTGAAAAAGATTTTTTAAGATATAATTACAATGATAATGATTATAACGATGAAAATTAAATACAGGGAATGAGCAGGAATGAGCAGAAAATTTGGAAATACAGGAGAAAATGGTTGTTTATGGAACTGGAAAATAAGGAATGGAGACCAGAGCAAGTACAAAAGGCAGCCTGAGCTGGAGACCATCTGCTTCCCAAACCCAGAGGTCCTGCTCCAAATTAGGGAGGTGTTCCTGAAATGTGTCCAGCGTTTCTTAGCATGGAAAGCAACAGGTAAATGTTGCTCTAATCCTTACTCCATTAATTAGAGTGAGGATTAATGAACTTTCTGCAGCAAAACAGATCAGATATTAAAAAAAAAAATCACAGAAGGAGTGGTCAGGCATTGGAATGAGTTGCCCAGGGAGATGGTGGAGTCACTCTGAAGGTTCAGGAGGAGCCTGGATGTGGCCCTTGGGATGGAATTTAGGGGTGATGCTGGGACTGGATGATCCTGAAGGATTCTTCCAACATTTTTGATTCCATGAAAATATTTTGGATATGCAAATGAGCCACATCCAGTATATTAGCATGAGCTGCTCCATCTGCTCAGTGCCAAAACACCCACAGGCTTCTCCCTCATCCTGGACTGGGGTGAAACAGCAAATTCCATCTTTTTCTACTCCTCTTCTCTTGTCCATGAGGCAGTTTGAGGCAGATTTTAATTTTTTTTTTTTATTTTCCAGCCATATGTTGATAAAACAGGTGGCAAATATCAGCCAGGTGCCTGAAAAATGGGATCTGAACGAAATCTTCTTTCCTGTAACATCTCCCAGTGTCTGTTGACCATAAAATCTAATCAGATGATCAAGAAGAGATGGCAAACTTTACATTTGACACAATCTCTCTTTGTATTTTCCTTCTAATTATTTCCAGGTGCCTCTTTGGGAAAAAAAAAAAGTGATTTTCAGCTGCTCCTTTGGCCTGGATAATTCCATAGGACTCTTCAACAAGGCTGAGACAGCTTTAGCCAAAATCTTTGTGACAATGCTGTGAGGTGAGGGTGCTGGGGAGAAGCTAGAATGGGTTTTAGGGCACCTAGAACTGGTTTTGGGATAGCTAGAACAAGTTTTATTTATGTTTATGAACACGAAATTCAAGAAAATAAGAGAGCTGGATTTCATAACCCCTTTATTTTGTGTTATTCCTGAATTACACACATTTTCCATTTCTCTCCTTTCTGCCAGTAAGGATTTCCTCCCAGAATATCCAAATAATAAGAAATTTTGCATGGACTACACGAGAGTAGATTACCACTGGCAGCTCTCTTGTAGCTGCTTCAGACCTCAATCTTCTGTGGGGTTTTAACATCTGTTCTGCATTTAGAGAATTCCTACTAATATATTAAAAAAGAAAAAATTTATTACGTGAGTGCTGAACGGTGGAGATTTTTCCACGTGCTGAAACTGGTCAGGAGGTTATCCCGAAAAAGCTAAATATAGCAATTTCTATATTTTCACCTGGAGCAGCTGCTGTTTTGGTCCCTCATCCCAAACCAGGCTGCACAGCAGAAAATGGAAATACTCCCTTTATTTGCAGGATTTTGTCTCAAGGATTATTGGAGTCCCAGAGAAACCTCATGTAAGGAAATCCTCTCCTGGGAAGGTTTTTAGAACCAGAATGAGTGGGTAGAAAAGGCCTCAAGGAAACACAGGCAAGGCTTAAAATCAGATTTTTTTTTTAGGGAAAATGGACCAGTTTTTGATCCTGAAGGGCTTGATAATTCTGGGATTCTCTTTGGGGACCAATTTTGAATCAAGTGAAAGAGGAGCAAGAAACTTGGCTTCCATTGCTCATATCCTGAGGCTGTGACTGGATTCTGGATATTTTATGGATATTTATGTTTTATCCTCTTCCCACTAGGTCATCACAAAAATCTGGGCTCTTTTGCATCCTAAAAAAAGTCAGAGGGTAGGAAAAATAACTTCCCATTTGTGCTCCAGTCAGAGCCCTCAGTGCTGGAAACTCAGTTTGCTTGTGTTCTGAGCTTTATTTGCCTTCTGGGTGGTGATGATGACATTTCCCTTCCGGAAAATATGAACTCCACAACCTTTTCCCTCTTCCCAGGCTGTCATTGATGTCGTCAGTGCTGTGGGATGTCAGAAGCTTTGAAGGCAGCAGATCCTCCTCCTTTCTGGGCTCCTGTCCCCAAATTCCTGAGTGTCCCTCTTTGTGTCACCACAGGCCCTTCTGACACAGAAAACATGGGAATGTTTTCCATGAGCACCTAAGGAACTCCTAGGTCAAGATAAACAGCTTCCCCCTCCTTGCCTGCTGCCAGGAAGCTCTAAATAGAGTCTCTGTGCTAGGCTGGATTTTTTTCCACTCATTTTTATTACTTCACATCGGATTTCAGGCCTGAAGTCGAAGCCAGAAAATCCAAGCTGTGTTGGAGCTGTTGAAAGGGCACAGAACTTGCTAAAAGTTCAGGTATTTCAAAGTCCTGGGAACATGTGTTACCATTTACGTGGCACAATTTTTTGGGACAGAACAGCTCTGCTGAAACCTTCCTCCAGTAAATCCAACTTTCCCTGGTGACAAATCCCCTGGAAAAGGACTTTTCACACTTTGTCCTCCCCAAATCTGGGTCAACTCCACCCAGTCCTGCTGTCATCCTGAATCATGGAATGCTTGGGGTTGGAAGGAACTCTAAGGATCATCAATTTCCAGCCCCACTGCCATGGGCAGGGAACCTTCCAGCCTTGTGTTTGCAGGAGCAAAGGTGAAGAGCCAGGAAAAGCATTGATTTTATTCTTAAAAGGCCAAACCAAACCAAAGCCTCTTTGTGATCTTTCCAGCCTGCCTCATGGATTCCTAAAGCTGATATAATTGGAGGGATTGAAATAATGAAATCATGGAATCATGGAAGGGTTTGGAGAACGCAGTGCCACCCCAGCCATGGCAGGGACACCTTCCACTGTCCCAGGCTGCTCCAAGCCCCAGTGTCCAACCTGGCCTTGGACACTGCCAGGGATCCAGGGGCAGCCACAGCTTCTCTGGGAATTCCATCCCAGGGCCTCCCCACCCTGCCAGGGAACAATTCCTAATTCCCAATATCCCATCTCTCCCTGCCCTCTGGCAGTGGGAATGGGATCACCTCAGCTATCCTGGAATATATGTTTTCCACCATATTTTTTACTCATTTTTCTGTTAAAATTCAATATTTGTCACCAGACTGGGAAAGCACAAGAAATGCGTAGAATAAGCCTTCTCCTTTTTACTTTGAAAACTGTTACTTTAAATAATAATTTCTATTGTGGATGACATCTCAGAATGGATAATTATGATTGTTTCAGGGGTAACTTTCCTGGACAATTTCAGGGAGCAATGCCATGACAAAAACATTCTGGTGCTCACAATGACATCATACAAAAAGATAATATTTAAAAATATAATGCAGGTGACAAAGGCAGAGCTGTGCATCATTTCTGGTTGTGGTGAGGGCACAGAATGTCCCATTGTGGTGTGGGAGTATAGAAGAGCCTGGAAAACAGCAGGAAATATGGGAATGAGAGTGAAATGAGGAGACAGGATGGAGTTGAGAGACAGAAAGTCAAAAGACTTCGATGATGGTTGAGGGGTTGTGGGAGGAGGAATAGGAAAAATGGGTGCAAGGAGTGGAATGATGGGAATGAAGTGATAATGGGAACATCTATGGGAAAAGAAGTGTGGAAAGAGGAAAGAGTGAGAGAAACAAAACGCAAAAACATTGAAGAAGAGGAAACTGGATCTTAACAGCTCTGAAAAGTACAGTTGGGAAAACAGCCCATCAGGGTCCCTCAGTTTTTTATTCCCGAGTTCATTCCCATCAACAGGTGTTGCACCACGCTGCACAATGCCCAGATGGATTTGGTTTCCTCCATCCTGTTCCTGGCATGAAGTGTTTACTCCATGGTGGGAGAAAAAGCTGCAGAGGCCAGGAAGAAGAACAAGGAGAGGGCTGGGGATGGTGGCTTCTCACCTGCATCAGCCTGGGATCTCCAGGATTTCTTGGAATTCCTTCCATAGGATTTTGATCTAGGGAGTTATTTTCCAACACAGAGCTGGTCCTGCTGGTGTAGATCATCCCAGCACAGTATTGCTTGCAGGTGTCCTGCTTTTCCACAGACATTTTCAGTCCCATATGATGATGGAAGAGCTCTGGTGTTTTCCCTGAATTCAGCTCTGGGTCAGGATTGTGCTTTCCAGGTGGAAATCCCTGGAATACACAGAGGATTGGGTGCAGCACTAAAAAACCCAACTGAAAACAATTTAAAAAAGAGAGATTTAAGTCTGCCTTCATGCCCTGTGGTGTTTCCTTTTGCCCAACCACACCTGAAAATTCAAGGAAGACATGAGGACCAAAATTAGTGTGGAAAAGGACTGGACTAAAGAAGTGTCAGACACACAAAAAAATCTCATATTTTGGAGCTTTCAGTGAATTCTCAAAGGCTCAGTGCAGTTTTTTTTTTGGTTTTTTTTTTGGTCAGGGCAGGTAATTATCTCCCCAAACACTCATCAAGTTGCACTATAATGGCACAGCCTCCTGGGGAAAATCCAGGTGAACAATTTCTTGGGAAGGGGCATAAAAAGCTTCCGACATCCTCTTTTTCAGGGATAGCAACAAGCGCCGGTCTTGTGGAAATATTTCATTTTAATTCCACAAGATCCTCTTAGGTAAACACTGCTACACATTGAATCCATTTTTCAAAACCAACTTGTAAAACCAGAAAATCCCCCAGCCTCTGATAGGCAGCAGCATTAATTGCCAGGAGCACAAAGAGGCATTTAAACATCGGAGCATTTTGGCAAAAACACAAATGACTTATTTTCCTTCCCCGCCCTTGAAAATAGCTCTGCTCAACTCTGGGCTTCCCATGATGGAGAGTTCACCATTAATCACCTTTATGACATCTCATATGTGGAGAAATCCGTGGGCCTAATCAGCCACTTTCCTGAGGAAATTGGCCAAATCCTGGCGCTTTGAGGCGGGGGATGAATCACAACAACTTTGCTATTCAGACAAATCCCTTTTCAAGTGCCCTCAGAGCTTTTTTTTTCCTTTTTATTTTTTTTTTTCCTCCTCATATACAGTGAAGACAGCCCCACAGGAAACAATAATAGTTTAATCTCTGGAAAAATTTCCTTCCTGCTCTGCAGCAGCTTTTCAGACAGGTAGTCCAAGCCAAGGAAAATTAACAACAAGCCACGCCAAGAGCTGCTGTTGTTGCCTTTTACTCTGTCCCTTCCCTCCCCTGGGACTGACAATCAGGAAAGTCTCAATCTCTCACCAAACCCCTTCTGATCTACACTTTTCCAGGCATTAATAACAATTCCCAGCCTGGAGAACTGCTTGTGGAGAAGGGAAGACACAAAGGATCCTGCAAATGATTCCTGATATCCCCACCTGGAACAGCCTCACTGATTTCAATCCCAGCCCAAAACAGTGTTTGGAACTTCCCACAATCCCTGGGAAGGATTTGAAGGATTTTTGCAGGTTGTCTGCTGTGGGATTTTTTTCCATTGGAGTTTTCCTTCCTTGGACTTGAATATTTTCCTTGCTTAACATGGACTGTGGGGGAAGAAATAGAGTTTGTTTTCTTGGTGTGAGTCAGGGCTCAGCATCATCACGTGGAGTTTTGTTTTGCTTGGGATTTTGTTTGGTTTGGGTTTTTCTTTACCCAAGCCAGGCTTGGTTTTGGATTCGTGCCCCAGTGGCACAACAGGGGAACACCAACCCTGAGGCAGAGAAGGAAATGAGCTGCCCAGCCAAACCTCCTGTCTGCCCTTTTCCTCGCCTGCTTTAATTGCTCTGCCTGTTAACTTGAGCTCAGGATCACTCCTGGAAGCAAATCCCAACATTTCCACCTCTGCAGTGCTGTGCAGGAGGTGTGAGGTGAAACAGTCGATGTAGAGACCTCAGCACACACCAGATCCAGGGGGTGGATCCAGCAGTGCAGGGATAAGGGTAGGATAGGAGGGCCAGGGGGGATTTTTCTGCAAGTGGATTACAATTCTGTACCCATGCCCCTGTGCTCAGGTGAGAGCTCACCTGCAGAGCTGCTCCAGCCCTGGGGCTCAGCACAGCAAGGAGCTGGAGCTGCTGGAGAGAGTGCAGAGGAGGCAGCAGGATGAGCAGAGGGATGGAGCAGCTCTGCTGGGAGGAAAGGCTGGCAGAGCTGGGATTGTTCAGCCTGGAGAGGAGAAGCTTTGGGGTGACCTCATTGTGGCCTTTTGGTGCCTGAAGGAGCTGCAGGAAACATGGAGAGAGACAATTGCCAAGGGCTGCAGGGACAGGACACAGGGAATGGCTGCAAAGTGCCAGAGGGCAGGGAGAGATGGGATCTTGGGAATTAGGAATTGTTCCCTGGCAGGGTGGGGAGGCCCTGGGATGGAATTCCCAGAGAAGCTGTGGCTGCCCCTGGATCCCTGGCAGTGTCCAAGGCCAGGTTGGACATTGGGGCTTGGAGCAGCCTGGGACAGTGGAAGGTGTCCCTGCCATGGCTGGGGTGGCACTGGATGGGATTTAAGGTCTCTCCCAACCCAAACCTTGTGTGACTCTGTGAAATCCCATTTGCCATCAGCCTCACATGGGCAAATATCTGCTCAAGCTGCCTGGGATGGAGTTGGTGTTGGATTTGGGACAGATCTCCCCGTTAGCCTCTCTGGCAGTGATCAGACTGGTCAATATTGATCACTGATCAATAATGTCAGATTGATTCCCTGGACAGGCAGTGATTTCACCTCTCCAGGTCTTTCTTTCCTCTGCCTGCCCTGGCTGGAGCTGTGTGAGCTCCCCACTGACCCACAGCCCCACACCATGTACAGCCCTTTCCCTCCTCCACCCCACAGCCCTGGGAAAGCAATTCCAAGGAAATATTTTAGATTGATGGGTTGGTTTTGCTTGCCCCAGTGGTTGGTAGCTGGGAGGACACAAAGATGGCTCCTGGGAGAAGCTGCTAGATGTTTCCACCATGTCCAGCAGAGACAATCCCTGATGGCTCTGAAGATGATGGACAGGCGACTGGCCAAGGCTGGGCCCATTAGAGATGTTAGTTATGCCTCTGAGATACCAGATTGGAGAAGAAATCCAAACAAATGCACACACAGTTTTTCCTGCAGCCAGAGAAGAGGAGGAGGTGAGAACATGTGAGGGAACAGCATGGAGACACCAAGGTCAGTGCAGAAGGAGGGCAGGAGGTGCTGCAGGCGCTGGAGATGAATTTGCTCTGCAGGCCGTGGGGATGAGCATGGTGAGGCAGCTGTGCCCCTGCAGCCCATGGGCTCCATGGGGGTGCAGAGATCACCCCCAGCCCGTGGGGAGGAGGTGACCACGCCGCAGTGGGAGGATGGCTGCAGGAGGCTGTGATCAGTGGCAGAGCCATGGAGAGAGAGGCTCTGCTTGCAGGCTGGAGCAGCCTGGCCTGGGAGGATTGCAGCCCATGGATGAGGGAGCAAGGCTGCAGCAGTTTGGGAGGAGCTCACAGCGTGAGATTGGACCACGCTGGAGGAGTTCACACAGAACTGTCTCCTGCAGGAGGAACCCCACGGTGCAGCAGGGCAACAACTCCTCTCCCTGAGCAGTGCAAGAAGATCTCGGTGATGAACTGAGCCAAACCCCCATGCCCTGTTCCCTGCACTGGTGGTGGGAAGGAGGGAGGGGTTGGGGGAAGAGTGGTGTCTTTAAGGGTTTATTTTTCTTCTCATTATCCTCCTCTGACTCTATTATGAGAAATAAATTCACTTTCAACTCTAAGTTGGGCCTGTTGTGCCCTTGGAGTGTTTTCTCCCGGCCTTTATCTCGACTCAGGACCACTCTGTTAATTTGTTTCTTTTTCCCTCTGCCCTGCCCTGCTGTGGCTGGCAGAGCAGTGAGCAGCACTGTGGGTGCTGTGTGTCCAGAATGGAAACCATGAGCACAGCGCAGCCTGCAAAGCCAGGGCTCTGCAGCGTGGGGCTGTCTGTGGGAGCCAAAGCCTCTCAGGGCTCTGGGCACAGCAGGGCCACAAGGCCACAAGGCCAGGGCTGCTCTGGGACACTTCCTGGCTGCTCTGTGCTGCTGGGGTGCCGCGTGTGGCCTTTGTGACACAGGCGCTTTGTGTCAGGGCCCTTTGTGATGCGGGACATGGTGGTGGCCAGAGACCTTTGTGACATCAGAGAGCCCCAGCCTGGCTGGGGGTATATAAGGGGCGCAGAGCCCTGGGCTGCCCCGTCCCAGAAGAGCAGCGTTCGGAGAAGAAAGCAGCTCTCGGGATCCTTCTGTGATCAACGATCGACGATCAACGATCACAGAGACTTTGGAGAAGATGGAAGAGAAGAAGATGGAAAAGAAGATGAACCCCAACTCCCAGCCTGCCCAGGGGCAGCTGCTGAGCCTGTGGAGGAAGGCAAGAGCCAGGGATGAGGTAGGAAGGAGAGGCCAGTGGACGGAGACCACCACCATCTTCGCCCTGCCAAGGGAGCCTTCTCCCTCCCACGCCTCCTCCCACTCCTCCTCCTGCTGCTCCCCGCAGATGCAGCTCAAGCTGCCCCCATTGTACCTTGGGCAGCCAAAGGTTAGCCCCAGAAATGTCAAACAGCAAAAAGTCCCACAGGTGGAGCTCAGGGAGCTGCAGGCAGTGCTGCAGGGCAGCCAGAGCCAGTTCCTGTCCCTCCTTTGGGACAGCTTACCTCAGCTGCCACCTCAGCCACAGCAGGCAAGGGTGACACGGCTGCCACCACTGCCCTGCCTGGAGAGGCCCAGGGACACTGAGAGCTGGGGCACAGAGCTGGGCAGTGCAGGGGACAAGGGGCCAAAGCCCTGCAGCCCCTGTCCTCGGCAGCCATACAGCCCTGTGCCCAGGGTGTTCCAAATTGAAAAGGCCATCGATGTCCTGCCAGAGGACAGCACAAGGGATGAGGAGCTGTCCCCAGTGGAGAAGGACATCGACCACTTTCTAGAGGACAGCACCAGTGACAAGGAGCTCTCTGAAGTGGGAGAGGCCATTGATGTTGTTCCAGAGGACAGCAGGAATGACCGTGAACTGTCCAAAGTCAGCGAGGCCATCAACCACTTTCCAGGGGACAGCACAAGTGGTGAGGAGGTGTCCCCAGCAGAAGATGACACTGAACTCTCCCCAGGGGATAAAAAGGGTTACAAGGAGCTGTCCCAAGGAGAGAGTGACAGTGACAAAGAGCTGTCCCGAGGGGATAACAATGATGAGAAGAAACTTTCCCCAGAAGATGGCAAACATGGCACAGAGCTGTCTCTTGGGGAAAACTATCATGTCCAAGCCATGTCCCCTTGGGAAAATCACAAGAAACAGCTCTCCCAGTGGGAAGATGATGTCAAAGAGCTCTCCCATTGGAAAGAACATGATCATGGAGAGCTCTCCCATTGGGAACAAGATGAGGACATCAAGCTGACAAGGAGGGCCCTTCTCGGCAGTATGGAGAAACATCAAAGCTCATCAGCCAAACTGCTGGAAGCAAAGGCAGCATACAAGTGTCAGAAGGTGCTGGAGTTGCTGCAAGGCATGTGCGCCGAAGATGAGGACAAAGAAGAGAGCTCCCGAGGACTGTCCCTACTGAGATGGTGCAAGGAGAAGGTGAAGGCCCAATGGCAACACCTGCTGGACTCCAAGTCACCTCTCAGTTTCAAGACTGGGGTCAATGTGCTGTTCGAAGGGAAGCAGTGCAGAGCCCAAGAGCTGTTCCAAGGGGAAGGTCCCACCCAGGATAACAACTTGAACAAGCCCTTGGGCTGGGTGGATGATGAGGATCCCCTGGAAGGAACCAGCTGGGCCTATCCAGGTGCTCCTCTTGGCTCACAGAGTCCCACATACACCTGGCTGGCAGCTGAGTGCAGGACCAGAATTGCAGAGGTGGAGGAGATCTATGATTCTCTCTCTGATGAGGAGGAAAGGGCAACAAGTTCATCTGCCCTCCATGAGGAGCTGCCATCACGAGGGACAGAGAGGTCACCTGCTGTCCAGCACAATATCCCAGCCAGCAGCCAGGCTGGGCTGCACAGGGAGCATAAGATCTCCAGGGAGACCCTGATCGAGGCTCTGCTGGAGGCTCGGGCTCAGGCTCAGGACCAGGAGGAAAGGGATGCCCTGGAACAGGTGATTGCTGCACAAATTGAATCAGCATTTGAAGCAAAAAGGGAAGAGAGCTCAGTGCCTGCCCAGAACAGCCTCCCCAGCCCCTCCCCTGCCCAGCTGCCAGCCCAGGACCTCCACGGGCAGCCAGCTGTCCCCAGGAAACGTCCCTCCCACTTCAGGCGGGCACTGTGGGCTCTGCGCAGGCTGTTCTGCTGTCCCTGCCTTGTGCCACAGCCCGAGGAGTAGCTCAGGCAGGGCAGTGACAGCAGGGATTGCTCCCAGAGCCTCCCTCCTGTGGGACTGCGGCACTCACGGGGCTGCCAACAACAACGGGAGTTGGGGACAACATACGGGAATAGGAAGATGAGGATGACAACAATGACGAGGAGGAAGAAGAATAGTTTAAAAATACATAGAAGAAGAGTAGGAATTAGAATTTAACAAACACCCAGAAGTAGAAGAAGAGTTATGGGAATAAGAATAGGGATAAGAATGAAAAATATGTAGAAGAATAAGAGTAGTTATAAGAATTTTTTAAAAAACATAGAAAAAGAAGAAGAGTTATAGGAATAAGAGTAGGAGTAAGAATTAAAAATACATAGAAGAAGAGTAACAAGAATAAGAATTTGAGTTCAAAAACACATAGAAAAGGAAGCAGAGTAATAGGAATAAGCATATGAATTTAAAAACTACATAGAAGAAAAGAAGTAGAAGAGTAGGAAGAAGGAGGAGAATAAGAGTTAGAAGAATACTTTCCCTTGAAATAAGACCTGCTGCAATGGAATGAGGACAAGGAGCTGTCCCCAGTGGAAGAAGCCATCAACCACTTTCCAGGGGACAGCACGAGTGACAAGGAGCTATCCAAAGTTGACGAGGCCATCAAGTTTGTTCCAGAGGACAGCATGAGTGAGGAGAAGCTGTCCCCAGTGAAAGGTGACACTGAACTCTCCCCAGGGCATAACAAGGGTTACAAGGAGCTGTCCCAGGGTGAAGTCACCCACAAAGAAGAGCTGTCCTGAGGGGAGAGTGACAGTGACAAAGAGCTGTCCCAAGGGGATAACAATGAGCATAAGAAACTTTCCCCAGAAGACAGCAAACATGGCACAGAGCTGTCTTTTGGGGACGACTGTAATGTCCAAGCCATGTCCCCATGGGAAAATGCCAAGAAACAGCTGTCCCCATGGGAAGAACGCAAGGACAAAGAGCTGTCCCAATGGGAAGAAGATGAGGCTGATGAGCTGACAAGGAGGGCCCTCCTCAGCAGTCAGGACAGAGCTCTGAGCTCATGAACCAAACTGCCAGAAGGGAAGACATGCCAAGGTGTCACAAGGTGCTGAGTGGTGCCTGCTGGAGCCACAGCCGCAGGAGCAGCGCCAGGCCAGGCCAGCCTGGAGGTGGAGGCACAGCAGCTCCTGGGCAGACAAACATGCTGCTTGTGGCTCCTGCAGATCAGCACCACCAGCACTGCAAGCAGAAATCGGCCAAGAAGTGGCCATGGACTCTGGGGGGATCAAGAGCACCAGAGACCCCCAAAGCCACTGACCCTTTCCAGAAGGGTCTGAAAGAACAGACTGTGCAGGAGAACCAATTAGCACAGAGGTGAGAAACCCATTTCAGGGTGGGGAGCCCAGCCCATAAAAGGGTACCCAGCAAGCCCATGAGCCTGGACATCCAACAGCTGGATTGTTGCAGGAAGCAGGAGAGACAGCATCAGCTGGATCAACATGGGAACCAGTAGAGACATCATATCAGCTGGATCAACATGGGAACCAGGAGAGACATCACATCAGCTGGAACCAGGAGAGACATCTCATCAGCTGGATCAACACTGAACCAGGAGAGACATCTCATCAGGTGGATCAACACTGGAACCAGGAGTGACAACACATCAGCCACAACCATGCTAGAACCAGGAGTGACATCTCATCAGCCAGATCCATGCTGGAACCAGGAGTGACATGTCATCAGCTGGAATTTCGCTGGAACCAAGAGTTATGTCCCCTCAGCCAGAATTGTTCTGGAACTGCGAGTGATGATGTCTGTCCTTCTTTCTTTCTCTCTTTCTCTTTCTCTCTCTCTCTCTCTCTTCCTCTCTCTCTCTCTTTTCTTTCTCCTTCCTTCCTTCTTTCCTTTCTTCCTTTCTTCCTTCCTTCCTTCCTGCCTTCCTGCCTCTCTCCCTCTCCCTCCCTCCGTCCCCCTTCCCTTCCCTTCCCTTCCCTTCCCTTCCCTTCCCTTCCCTTCCCTTCCCTTCCCTTCCCTTCCCTTCCCTTCCCTTCCCTTCCCTTCCCTTCCCTTCCCTTCCCTTCCCTTCCCTTCCCTTCCCTTCCCTTCCCTTCCCTTCCCTTCCCTTCCCTTCCCTTCCCTTCCCTTCCCTTCCCCTCCCCTCGCCTCGCCTCGCCTCGCCTCGCCTCGCCTCGCCTCGCCTCGCCTCGCCTCGCCTCGCTCGCCTCGCCTCGCCTCGCCTCGCCTCGCCTCGCCTCGCCTCGCCTCGCCTCGCCTCGCCTCGCCTCGCCTCGCCACGCCTCGCCTCGCCTCGCCTCGCCTCGCCTCGCCTCGCCTCGCCTCGCCTCGCCTCGCCTCGCCTCGCCTCGCCTCGCCTCGCCTCGCCTCGCCTCGCCTCGCCTCGCCTCGCCTCGCCTCGCCTCGCCTCGCCTCGCCTCGCCTCGCCTCGCCTCGCTCGCCTGCGCCTCGCCTCGCCTCGCCTCGCCTCGCCTCGCCTCGCCTCGCCTCGCCTCGCCTCGCCTCGCCTCGCCTCGCCTCGCCTCGCCTCGCCTCGCCTCGCCTCGCCTGCTCTTTCTTTCTCTCTCTCTCTTTCTCTCTCTGTCTCTTTCTCTCTCTCTCTCTTCCCCCTCTCTCTTTCTCTCTCTTTCTCTCTCCTTCTCTCTCTTTCTCTCACTCTTCCCTTCTCTCTCTTTTCTTCCTCTCTTCCTCTCTCTTTCCCTTCCTTCCTTCCTTCCTTCCTTCCTTCCTTCCTTCCTTCCTTCCTTCCTTCCTTCCTTCCTTCCTTCCTTCCTTCCTTCCTTCCTCCCTCCCTCCCTCCCTCCCTCCCTCCCTCCCTCCCTCCCTCCCTTCCTCCCTTCCTCCCTCCACCTTGCCTTGCCTCTCCTCGCTTGCTTTCTTCCTCTCTCTCTCTTTCTCTCTCTTGCTCTCTCTCTCTCTCTTTCTCTCTCTTTCTTCCTTCTTTTCTTCCTTCCTTCCTTTCTCTTTCTCTTTCTTTGTTTCTTTGTTTCTTTCTTTATTTCTCTCTCTCTCTCTCTCTCTCTCTGTCCCTATTTAATTCATCTCTTCCTTTCTCTCTTCCCTTTCTCATTAGCCCAAACTCACTGCCATGTGCTTTTATTCGAGGTCAGCAACTGACCTAGCACATGGTCAATAACAAATTAAACTAAAAAAATACAAGATATTAATAAAAATTATAGCAAGTCTTTAACCAAAGTCTCTGATTTTCTTCGGGATGCTCCAGCTTTTATCGTTCCTTGTGTCCCCATTCCCTGGGGAGCCTGGGCAGTGCCAGCACCCTCTGGGGGAAGGAAGAACCTTTCCTGCTCTCCAGCCTGAGCTGCCCTGCCCAGCTCCAGCCAGGATGCTGTCCCTGTCCCCGAGCAGAGATCAGAGCTGTCCCTCTGAGGAGCTGCACACTCAATCCTGTTTCTCAGCACAGATGGGCTCCTGTGCTCCAGAGGGCTGTGGACACCAGCAGGTCACTGCAGTTCTGTCCCAGAGAGGTTTGCTGATGGAAAATGAGGGTGAAGTCCCTCAGGGGTGAGGCTGGCAGGGGCAGCTGGTGCCACACAGCAGAGGCTCTCCCAGGGCTTCCTGCTCTCATTCCTTCCCTCAAGGACTTCACTGCCACATTCAGTTCCTTGTAGGTGACACTGGTGGCAGCTCCAGGTTTGCCTGCAAACTCTGTGACCCCAGCAGCTCTTCCCAAGGGCTCCATCCCACAGAATTCCTGCTTTGGGATCAATGGAGATACCCCTGTCCTGTGGGAGACACTGCAGAGAATCCCAGGATGGTTTGGGTTGGAAGGACCTTAAATCCCATCCAGTGCCACCCCTGCCATGGCAGGGACACCTTCCACTGTCCCAGGCTGCTTCAAGCCCCAGTGTCCAACCTGGCCTTGGACACTGCCAGGGATCCAGGGGCACCACAGCTTCTCTGGGAAAACTCAGCCTCCCCAGCCTCACAGGGAGGAATTTCTTCCCAATATCTCACTCAAACCTACTCTGTCAGTTTGCAGCCATTCCCCCTTCTCCTGTCACTCCAGTTCCTGATGAATTGTCCCTCTCTGTTTTCCTGGAGCTCCTGCAGACCCTGGAAGGTGCTGTGAGGTCTCCTCACATCCTTTTCCTCTCCAAGGCTGCCAGAACTCCAGGAGAGTTTGGACAGCACTGCCAGGGATGCTCAGGGTGGGATTGTTGGGGGTCAGGGCAGGGCCAGGGGTGGCACTGGATGATCCTTTGGGTTTATTCCACTCAGGACATTCTGTGATTCCATTCATGAATTAATTTCCTGGTTTACTTGTTCATTAGGGCAAAAAATAATTGTATTTTGTTTATTCTTTCCCTTGCTCTCTGCCTTGATAACGTGGCTAAAGATAAGAGCACAGGAGCATCCCTCCAACTGCTCAGGGCTGCCACACAATTCCAACTCTTCCTCATCCCCTCCCAGAGCTTCTGATTTAAAAAAATATATGAAAAGCCAAAGGAAAATCAATCTGGAACAGCAAAATCCTCCCTTTTGACCCAGAGTGTGACTCCTCCTTGCAGAGGGACTTTTCCCAGCATGGTCTCCATTGCTCTTTCCCCTCACACCACCCCACTCCTCCCTGTCACCTCCTGGGGCTCTCCCAGGCTTGTCACCGCCATGGGTTGGACGTGGTGACCTCATAGAGACGTCAGCCAGGCTCTTCATCTGCCAATTTGGAACCAAATATAAAGCCAGGCTGCAGGAACAGCCAGGGCAGGAGCAGCAGGGCTGGGAGGGAGGGAAGGGCAGGGAAAGTCTGCAGGGAAGGAGTTCAGAGAGTTCAGGAAGGGTCACATTACCTTGTACAGTCACTCCTTGGTCATTTTATATGTTAATACTTTCCCCATTTTTCCTTATTTCTTCCCTTCCTATTATTTCCTGGTTTTTTCTATTTTTCCTTCAGCCAAGCATTTGTTGAGCTTTAACCCCACAGCCTAACCCCAAAATGTGCCCATTGGGTTCCTCCCTGGCTGTGTCTCTCCCTAGGCTATGGAGAAATCCCATGTTTCTTAAGCCAGGATCCACATGGATATGAGAATAAACTCCTGTTTGGCAGCAAAGGGAGTCCTGCTCTCCTCAGCAAAGGGACAGAAGAGAAGCTGGAGGAGATTTCTGTGGGATCAGCTGGAAGGACACAAAATTCCTGCAGTGACCTAGGACAAACCTCATCCCATTCTCCTGCTTTAGTGCCTCTTGACCCCACTCTGGAGTGTCACCTTGGTGGCATTTGCTCTTAGCCCTGTCACCAGCCTAGGAACTCAAATGTAAAAGGGAATTTTTCTGTTTCCTCTCAAAAAAAAAAAAATTAAAAAATAAGAAAAGAAAGAAAGAAAGATGCCTTTCCATAGATATTCCCTGCATCTGGCTAGCTCCCCACGAGTTCCAGGAAATTGTTTGGCTGCCTCTTCACCCAGCTGGGAACACTTTGGAGCAGCAGGAGCTGTGGTGCTGCTCCTGGCTGGGATGAGAAGGGTGAGGGATGGCATGGATGGAATATCAACTGTCTGCTGTTCCTCAGGAGCATCAGGAAGGAGTTTTCCCCTTTCCCAAGCACTGCAGACTGGCTGGGGATGGATAATTGTGCTTCCCAAGCCTTTGGAGCATCAAAGAAATCCCAAGGCATGGACAGAATGGGTGAGAAGAAGCTGAGGATGCAGGATGACTCCACAAACACCTCTGAGAACTGGGGGTGTCTGTTTTGGGGACCAAACCAAATCAAGGTGAGGTGGTGGAGTCATTCCCAGAGAGTTCCAAATGCAAACAGGAAAGAGGGATGGAAGCTGGGAGGGAAGGGAATTCTAGCCTTGATTGATTAGCTGAGGGAAAAAAGGTGGAATGGGATTTAAATCTCACTTTTGGTTATGGATTGAGATTTCTGTCGAGTTCTTGGGATGGCAGGAATTGTTCTGGTGGGGAAGTTCAGCTTTCAGAGGTGGATTAGTCCCAGCAGAATCCATAATCCTTGGGAATGACTGGGGCCAGATTGCCTTAGAAGTGACTGTTGGCTTGATTTTGTCAATGCTGATGATATTTGGGAATATCTGATTGAGGAAAAACACCTGCAGTGAAATAATTAGGAATTAATTCAGTTCTCTTAGTATGATTTTTGTATTTAAAAGGTAAAAGTTTGACTAAGTAAGGCAATGAGGGATTGACACCATCTGGAGTGAGCAGTTCAAAGTCCAGCTTGGAAAATCCAAAATTTCCTCAAGTCATGGATGGAAGGAGGAGATGTCCTTCTAGAGCCAACAAAGAAAATTAGGAATAATCAAAGAACCTGCCTGGAATGGAATGGGAAGTTCCAGTTGGAGCTCAGAGGCACAAAATGCAAAGTAACAAAAATCTGGTTTAGATCTTGCAAAGGAAATAAAAAGCAGTAAAAACGTTTTTCAGTCACAGAAATAAAAAGAGAACAGAGAAAGAAGAAGTGAGGACACTTTGAGGGCAACCTAGCGACCAAAACTCAACAGCTTGCCCCAAAACCCAGGGAATGCTTTCCCTCATTTTCCAGAGGGGATGCCAAAG
>NW_028147454.1:0-27728 GCF_008360975.1 Lichenostomus cassidix
AAATCTGCATATCACTCTCATCCCAAATCTATCCAAAAGCTCTCCACAAGAACCACTTGCACAAATGGGGGCTTTGCTGCACAGCCTGCTCCTCACAGCTTCCCCTCTGCTCCACCTTGCCCCTCCCAACTCTAGCTGTCTTCCTGGGATGGCAGTAACTGTAGCAAAGGGGCACCGTTCCAGGCCTATTCCCCCCCTTTTCCCCAGATGGGACATATCTGGCTCACCTCTCGACAGAACTCGGAGCAGCAGACAGCCTGCCACTGGCTTTTGGACCTCCACTCTGCCCAAGCCAGCCTTTGCAGGGAGCTGCTGGAGCGTGGCGGCACACCCCGGGCTCTTCGCCGGAGAGGGCTGCCTGCCTTCGCTCGCACAGGGGCTCGGTGTCACCTGGCACGGGCAGC
This sequence comes from Lichenostomus cassidix, assembly GCF_008360975.1. Taxonomy (NCBI): domain Eukaryota; kingdom Metazoa; phylum Chordata; class Aves; order Passeriformes; family Meliphagidae; genus Lichenostomus; species Lichenostomus cassidix. The sequence continues at coordinate 405 of NW_028147454.1, forward strand.
TGCAGCACGGCGTGCAGGCCACTCGATCATCCCTGCCGCTTTCTCGCCACATGGTCCCCTCGGGCCTGCAGATCCCGGCCACCCAGCCACCCGCTCCTGCAGCCAAGGGCCAACTGGCAGCCTGGGGCCCGTGCAAGCCACAGGCCATTGTGACACGGCAGCGGGGCCGCCCGTGCCTTGGCACCCCGTGGCGGGCACCCTGGAGACCCTGGGGTGTTGATGCTGTGGAACTCCATTGGAAGCCAGGCTCCCCCTGTGACACCACGGCACCTCAGGGAAGGAAGCCTGGCGACCGGGTGCTGACTTCAGCTAGGGAAGCTGACGCAAGCAGCGTCACTGGAACCACTGGCAAGCTACGGAAGCTAGTGGAACGCTGACAAGTGCAACTGGTGAAAACCACCCAAGGCGTATGCTCAGGCCTTGCCTCTAGCCTTCCTGAAAATCAGCATACAACCGAGGCGGAGAGGTCACACAAGTCCTCATGAAACATTTAGTGCACGACAGGCCGTGCAGGTCAAATGGTGCCTATGCCAAGAAAAGTGCCCATCTGAGAAAGTAGCTTACCTTGCCGAGCTATCGAACAGCTTTGAAGTTCCACTTTGCAGAAGATGCGGAGATATTCGTCCCGTTCTCCAGACGCACCTGCCCGTCTGCTCCAGGCCTGAGACTGAATCTCTGCCAAGAGGAAAAACAGGGAATTTAGAAACAAAGTCGGAAGGACCATTCCACGTCCCGGTGAGCCTCGCCAAAGGCAAAGTGATGGACAGAGAAGCCACCGTTCACTGCTCCACATGGAAGAAAACCTCTGCTCCTGGAACAACTAGAAGACAAAAACCCATCCAAAACGAGATCACGCCACTTCCCTTCCTCTTTTCGTGCCTGTTATCTGCACACTTCGGCACCACGATTCACACTGAGCCCCCAAATCTGCATATCACTCTCATCCCAAATCTATCCAAAAGCTCTCCACAAGAACCACTTGCACAAATGGGGGCTTTGCTGCACAGCTTGCTCCTCACAGCTTCCCCTCTGCTCCATCTTGCCCCTCCCAACTCTGGCTGTCTTCCTGGGATGGCAGTAACTGTAGCAAAGGGGCACCGTTCCAGTCCTATTCCCCCCCTTTTCCCCAGATGGGACATATCTGGCTCACCTCTCGACAGAACTCGGAGCAGCAGACGGCCTTCCACTGGCATTTGGGCCTCCACTCTGCCCAAGCCGGCCTTTGCAGGGAGCTGCTGGAGCGTGGTGGCACAGCCCGGGCTCTTCGCCGGAGAGGGCTGCCTGCCTTCGCTCGCACAGGGGCTCGGTGTCACCTGGCACGGGCAGCTGCAGCACGGCATGCAGGCCACCCGATCATCCCTGCCGCTTTACCGCCCCAGGGCCCTCCTCGGGCCTGCAGCTCCCGGCCACCCAGCCACCCGCTCCTGCAGCCAAGGGCCAACTGGCAGCCTGGGGCCCGTGCAAGCCACGGGCCATTGTGACACGGCGGCGGGGCCGCCCAGGCCTTGGCACCCCGTGGCGGGCACCCTGGAGTCCCTGGTGAGTTGACGCTGTGGAACTCCATTGGAAGCCAGGCTCCCCCTGTGACACCACGGCACCTCAGGGAAGGAAGCCTGGCGACCGGGTGCTGACTTTAGCTAGGGAAGCTGACGCAAGCAGCGTCACTGGAACCACTGGCAAGCTACGGAAGCTAGTGGAACGCTGACAAGTGCAACTGGTGAAAACCACCCAAGGCGTATGCTCAGGCCTTGCCTCTAGCCTTCCTGAAAATCAGCATACAACCGAGGCGGAGAGGTCACACAAGTCCTCATGAAACATTTAGTGCACGACAGGCCGTGCAGGTCAAATGGTGCCTATGCCAAGAAAAGTGCCCAGCTGAGAAAGTAGCTTACCTTGCCGAGCTATCGAACAGCTTTGAAGTTCCACTTCGCAGAAGCTGCGGAGATATTCGTCCCCTTCTCCAGACGCACCTGCCCGTCTGCTCCAGGCCTGAGACTGAATCTCTGCCAAGAGGAAAAACAGGGAATTTAGAAACAAAGTCGGAAGGACCATTCCACGTCCTGGTGAGCCTCGCCAAAGGCAAAGTGATGGACAGAGAAGCCACCGTTCACTGCTCCACATGGAAGAAAACCTCTGCTCCTGGAACAACTAGAAGACAAAAACCCATCCAAAACGAGATCACGCCACTTCCCTTCCTCTTTTCGTGCCTGTTATCCGCACACTTCGGCACCAGATTCACCTGAGCCCCAAATCTGCATATCACTCTCATCCCAAATCTATCCAAAAGCTCTCCCAAGAACCACTTGCACAAATGGGGGCTTTGCTGCTGGCTTGCTCCTCACGGCTCCCCTCTGCTCCATCTTGCCCCTCCCAACTCTGGCTGTCTTCCTGGGATGGCAGTAACTGTAGCAAAGGGGCACCATTCCAGTCCTATTCCCCCCCTTTTCCACAGATGGGACATATCTGGCTCACCTCTCGACAGAACTCGGAGCAGCAGACGGCCTTCCACTGGCTTTTGGGCCTCCACTCTGCCCAAGCCGGCCTTTGCAGGGAGCTGCTGGAGCGTGGTGGCAGAGCCCGGGCTCTTCGCCGGAGAGGGCTGCCTGCCTTCGCTCGCACAGGGGCTCGGTGTCACCCGGCACGGGCAGCTGCAGCACGGCATGCAGGCCACCCGATCATCCCTGCCGCTTTACCGCCCCAGGGCCCTCCTCGGGCCTGCAGCTCCCGGCCACCCAGCCACCCGCTCCTGCAGCCAAGGGCCAACTGGCAGCCTGGGGCCCGTGCAAGCCACGGGCCATTGTGACACGGCGGCGGGGCCGCCCAGGCCTTGGCACCCCGTGGCGGGCACCCTGGAGACCCTGGTGAGTTGACGCTGTGGAACTCCATTGGAAGCCAGGCTCCCCCTGTGACACCACGGCACCTCAGGGAAGGAAGCCTGGCGACCGGGTGCTGACTTCAGCTAGGGAAGCTGACGCAAGCAGCGTCACTGGAACCACTGGCAAGCTACGGAAGCTAGTGGAACGCTGACAAGTGCAACTGGTGAAAACCACCCAAGGCGTATGCTCAGGCCTTGCCTCTAGCCTTCCTGAAAATCAGCATACAACCGAGGCGGAGAGACAACACAAGTCCTCATGAAACATTTAGTGCATGACGGGCCGTGCAGTTCAAATTGTGCCTACGCCAAGAAAAGTGCCCAGCTGAGAAAGTAGCTTACCTTGCCGAGCTATCGAACAGCTTTGAAGTTCCACTTTGCAGAAGATGCGGAGATATTCGTCCCGTTCTCCAGACGCACCTGCCCGTCTGCTCCAGGCCCGAGACTGAATCTCTGCCAAGAGGAAAAACAGGGACTTTAGAAACAAAGTCGAAAAAACCATTCCAGGTCCCCGTGAGCCTCGCCAAAGGCAAAGTGACGGACAGAGAAGCCACCGTTCACTGCTCCACAGGGAAGAAAACCTCTGCTCCTGGAACAACTAGAAGACAAAAACCCATCCAAAACGACATCACGCCACTTCCCTTCCTCTTTTCGTGCCTGTTATCTGCACACTTCGGCACCACGATTCACACTGAGCCCCCAAATCTGCATATCACTCTTATCCCAAATCTATTCAAAAGCTCTCCACATGAACCACTTGCACAAATGGTTTTCAATATGCAACCATGATGTCTGGTATGTTTGGCCTCCTAAATCAAGATCAAGCCCGTGCCCTGGAGGCTTTCATTCCAAAGTGAACCTTTGGTCCCGTGAAGGATGTCTGAACATCCTGAAAAGTGCATTGCAGACACAATCACAGCCTTACAACAGGTCCTTGATTTGTCTATTGGAGTTTTACAATACATAATAGCTCTTCATTGCCTACTCGCATTATTCTTCTTGACATGAATTGTTCTTCTTTTCGAAATCCAAGGTAAAAAATGAAGAAGGCTTTCATTCAAATTTGGAAGCAAACTCCTATTCTAAAGAAGCTTTCCAAAAGCTCACTGCCCGTTCAATATGCCTTCGGTACGCTTACTTCATAGTTACTGAACGAGGCCTGGATAATAACAAAAACAACAAAAACAAATAAATAATAAATAATAAAATAGAAATAAATATCATTAAATAGACCAAAAAAACAAACAAAGAACCTTCCAACCAAAAAAAAAAAATAAATAAAACTCCACAAATCAACAAAATGCAAAAAAAAAAAGCCAGCATAATCCAACCTTTTTCATACTACTTCTCTCTCTAGTGAGTCTTTTTCTCATAGCTGGCTGGATGACACGACATTGCGGTTAACTATGCAGTAGACAGTAGTCAAGGTTGAGTCTTGCTAGTCTCTAAAAACCATGGGGGGAATGATGCCGGAGTTATTTTTGCCTTTTTCCTGTTCTGTATTTGTAACCTTGCCACTACTTTTGCCTCCCCTTTCCCCCAGCTAGAAAGACCAAAGCCATTGCAGAGCTCCGAGGCCCGGGGCCTAAGAGGCCCCTCTCCTATCTTGCTTCTTCTTGGGAACCAAAGCTGAGAACAAAATCTTCATGAGACACTGTCATCAACAAGTCCAACTAGTAACTGGGGTGGGGGGCTCCAGAGAAGAAAAGGGGCTTGACCCGGGGGGAATCGCATCACCATTTCTCCTCCGAGTTGGTGCTTTTGATCAATTCCACTAGTTTTGTCCTAAAACCTAGAAGACTCTATTCAGCCCTTGGCGGTGGGCTTTTTACTAAAATGCATATGTAAACTGTTGCTGACTCACTTCACTACATCTTAAATCTAACCGGGTAGCACTGTCTCCAGTTCTTGTTAAGTTTTGCAGAAGGAGATGCTGAGAAAAAGAAAATGCTGACAAACAATGCTTAGTGGGAGAGATTTCCCTTTTCCTTGTATTTGCTAAACAGTAGTTAACCTTTACCACCTCCTCCTCAAGAGCAGGACACAGTAAACGTGACAGAACTAGGTTTTTTACCTGAGTCTACTTAGCTACTTTCCTCTCATGTCTCAGAACTGTTTCCACTGTAGCATAGCTACAAGGCCTTGGCACCACATTTTTAAAGGTATAGAGCAGCTTGTAAGTGTGAAAAATTCTTATTTAAATACCTAATTGTCTTTTAGGCACTTGCTTGTCTTTGGCCACTCAGTTGGCCTCTTGCCTCTCTATGTAAAACTGTATTGCTCTTACATCAGTTTCTATCTGAAGAGACTGTTTTCCTATGAGGAGGAGACTGACACACAAAAATATTTCTGGCCTGTATTGCATCCTTTTTAAACTGAAGATTCCTGTATCTACCCCCTCAAAAATAGCATTTGCAATACTGCAGCACATGACACTAGCAAGGGAAGCTTCTTTATCAGCTAAAGGCATGTCTGTTGTTTGCTCTGTTCCCTGCTTTGTTTCCTGATGCTAGTGAGGGAAGATGCAGGACCTATGTCTGGCCAGTGCTGCTGAGTTATGAAGACACGCTGGGTATGACATTGGCCTCTTTGCATCATGCTCAGGATTGCTTCCTATGGCTTTTCCATCCTACCGAAGTGCTTTGGTGACAACCTTAGCTATGGCCTACCCTGGTGTTTGTAACAATCATCTGTATTACAGCACACAGTCCAGAGTGCAGTGTAAACAACTCCTGGTAGTACAAGCTTTGGGAAGGAGCACAGCTCTTTCTGGATACATGTAACTAAAAACAGGAGAGAGAGCTGGAGAGAGAGAGAGAGCGAGCAAGAGAAATGGAGAGATGGGGGGACAGAGACAAAAACACGGAGACAGAGAGAGATGGAAAGAGGTGGAGACCGGTAGAGACAGCAGGAGACAGGTAGAGAGATAAGCAGAGACAGAGATAGGCAGATAGCAGGAGACAGAGGGAGCTAGAAACAGAGAGGAGAAAGACACACCTCTTTTGAGCACTTAAAAAGACAGACTTACCTAACAAAGCAGGCTTTTGTTCTTGTCTGTGTTTCACAATATTAGAAAGCTGTTGTCTAAAGCAGAATTTGCCAGTTTACACAGCTTTGATAAATGCACTGTCCTGAACCTACAGTCCTTTTCTTATGGTGACTTAACATGGGAGATCACAAAAGATCCTGTCTTCCGTCTTCATGTGATGTACTGCTTTCATACAAAAGACTTTCATGCTAATTCTGACCTATTTCTTAGCTTTATGTGGTCTTATTGGTTTTGTTCAGATTGGGAGATATAAAGCCCCTTTCCACCAACTAAGAATATCCTATGGTACTAACAAAGGGAAGAATTGCACTGAAGAGGAGGATTGCTTTTTAATCTGTATGCTTCACAAACTAGGATTTGATAAAGAAAAATCTATGATGAATTAAGACAATGTATCCGAATTCAGATTTTACTATTTTCTCAAGTGCAGAACTGCAATGGCATATACATATTGCTCTTTTTTGTTCATGAATGCCTATGACAATATGGTTATACCCAGGCTAATTAAATAGCTGCTGGAATACTGAGGTAGGTGCATAGGAACAATACAATTACCTATTAATAACTTTGCTACAACTGTAGCAGGTGGCAAGTGCAGTTAAACTAAAATGGGAGGAGAAGTTCGAAATTCTAACGTACTGTTTTCCAATTTGAGTCAAATTCAAATGTGTTTTAAAAAGCAAACATCTGTGATTGAGTCCATTCCTGTGAAACCAGCCAGCCAGTATCATGAAACATTTTATTCTTTGTTACGCTGACAAGATCCAGTGAAATACTTACCTTCACATCAGCATTTTTAATATTCTAATGGGAGTTTTACATCAAGTGGCTGCCTAAGATACTGACTGAATATTTGTGTAATGCAGGAGGAGCTGCAAAGGAGGTGTAATACTCTAATCACTCTCATTGAAAGCGAAAACATGGAACTGGAAGCAAAGGAAAAGGAAGAAAAGAAAGATAGACCAAAACCATCTATGGTAAGATTTAAAAGGCATTTCTGTGAAAAAGCCCACTTGAAAACAGTGTTTTTCTCAAGTGTCTCGGACAAGTGAGATATAAAGTTATTTGAAATCAACAACAACTTAGAGAGCAATGTTAAAAGGTGCCTCAAGTTCACACAGGTGTTCAGCTGGTACAGTTAAGGATGTCAAAGGGAAAAAAGGTTCGTAAGTGTAGCTCACATGCTTTGGAGCAGATGAAGTTGTTACATTTTAGATCACTGGATTGGTACACCGCACAGGTTTACCCTGGTATAGATACACCAGAGATGTGTCTGGCCTTTTGATTTATACAATCTCTTAAATTATCCACAGATCTGTTTACAGATGGGCCTCTAAAACTATATTTGGGAAAACAGCACAAACACTTGACAATTCCCTTTGCTGACTAAATTTGAAGTATTGCTAATATGTGGGCCTGTTTTATAAATTAAATACCACCTTTACCCATTTTCTTACCTCCATTTGTTTTTCAGGTTGTTGTTGCCTAGAGCTGTTGTATCAAAAACTTAAATGCACTTGGCAGATGTGCAGAAATCAGTCAAATTAATAGTGGTGGATTATTAAGTTTCTTAGATCTGTTCATGGAGCATTTAAATTAGAAGTATATTTTCACAAATAGGAAGCTTTTTAACATCCTTACTTGCTTTTATACACATTTTACCTCTGTGAGATCATGCTCTCCCAGACTTGGAGAACAGAAAACAACAGAAAAAATGTGCATATTTACCATATTCTACATTTGCAATTTATCACACTTTAAAGCTGCCAGGGTATAAATGTTTTTTCTTGCTTTGTGATCTGCTTTGTCTTGAAACATACTGCCTGATTACAACCTTTTTGTATCACAATATCGCATAATCAAATCTTACCTTGCAGGCACAGAATTGCAAAATAGATTGGGAGAAAAAAGAAGTTTAAACTGTGAATGCAGAATTTTTTTAATCTCTAAATTTAAGGAGTAGTTCTTTAATTTACAGGTCTTCATAAGATGTACTGTATGATGCTTAACTGTTTTAAAGAGCATTGGTTTCATCTGTTTAGTGAACTAGAACTTAGTACTTAATTGTAGTTTCACTTGTTAAAATGCAACTGCTGCGCTGAATTTTTTTATCATTAACACTTGAAGTAATAAACTGTCTTCATTTATTAATAAGGCTTCTTGTGACTTTTTTTTCATTAATTTTTCCACTTGAATACATATTTATTTAGTCATCTCTCAGTTTGTTTCCTCTTAGGGTGTTGTGAACATCATGATCAATAGTACTGTTTAGTGGTGTTTTCTTGGTACAAGCCACTACCCAAACTCCATTTCTGGAAATTTACTGAACTTAATTTTACTGTACAAATACGTTCAGTTCTTTGAAATTTGTGAAAAGGCTAGTTATTTACCTCAAGAATAATGATTGGAACAAAACGGTAACACTTTCTGCTTGAAATCAGCCAGAAGAAAGGTTGGTCGCTCATGAGTTCCGTACTTCGTAAGAATGCCCGACGCATGGCAGAATTGAGTCTGCTGGCAAACAACCATGAAGTCAGAACAGAAAATGTGACAATTAGGGAAAAAAAACCCCTTGTCTCACACACTCAGCTGTGGTAAATGCAGAGAGATGGTCTTGACTGGAGTGAAATGAACTGGTGGTGACTCCAGCTGTGCACAGCTGTAATTAGCAGCCCTCACTCTGCCTTGAGCTAATCAAACATTGCCATGCATGAGTGATCCCGCCGTTGTCCCTTACTGGTGCTGTATCTGGCATGGACTGACTGAGATGCCATCATCTAATGCAGCATATTTTTGGAATTTACTAGGAAAACAAACAAACAAACCAGAACGGAGCAAATGCTCATAAACTCTGCTCTGTTTTTGCCTGTTAAGAACACATACCTAAAGGCAGCAGTTCTGTGTAAACAGAAATGATGAAAAGTCAGCTCTGCTGGGGAGTCTCAGATGTGGATTTCCTGTACACCAGCACAGTTCCTACTGGCACAGGACATGAGTTTCTATTTGCCAGTGACTGATTTGCAAACACCACCTGAGAACAGGTTGACTAGCTGCACTTAGCTCTTCAAAAAGCCCAACAACATGCTATGTGTTAGCAGTGTTACCAGCCAGTCCGCAGCATGTTACAAGTTAAACTGGCATGGCAGCTGTAGAAGAAATCAGTTTGACCACTAACATTTAGCATAACCTAAAGGAAAACACCTCAAATGTTGAAGCCTTCCTTGAAAAGCATCCATTTTCACCAAACAGCCCCCAACCAAGTATCATAAAAAATTCTAAACCAAAATAAACGATGATCATTTGTTTTAAACTAGTTGAATCAAAACTTCTACAGGAAGCAGAAGGGAAAGATTTATTAAGCAGCTAAGCAGCACTTCATTAGTAATGACTGTCAAGTGTCCACATGCAGTAAGTGAAAGGAACTAAAGCTTAATCTTCCAATGCCATCCTACAACTTAGAAAAAAATTTTCTTTCAATAAGTAAGTAAAAAAAGTAAAATATTTTGCTTGTAGATTATTCAAGTGTTTCCCCCGTGTCATCTGGAAAAAATAAGCTGCCTTTTTATAAGTATTTGTCTGTATTTTGATGCTATTAACAAGCAAACAGTCTGCAATTATTGTACAATATGGGAAAGCAGTCATAATTACTGTCCTGAAGCGCTAGAATCTGTTTAAGGGTATTTGAAAGCACTTAAAGCGTTGACACATTCTTCTGGTATGGCCTTACACTAGTGCTGTAATTCTCACTGACCACATGCCATCTTCTTGCAGATAACTGCAATTACAGCCTTACCTGTGTGAGTTTCCTCTCCATATGGCTAGGGTCCTCGTTAAAATTTGATACAATGCTGTCTGCCACCTTAAAAACACACACAAACACATAGAAAGCCCCAACAAAACAGAAACCCCCATCAGGCTCATTTACTATAAACTGCAAAACACCAAGTATCAGAGTCACCCATGCAAAGGTCTCAGGTCTACTGTGAAATACATCTTAAACGGCAGAAAGAGGCACTTGAAGATAGGATTGATCTTTCCTTAAGGCAGACTGCTGAAGTAGAGCAGATAAAACATGGTCTTAGAGAGCTTGTTTCTCCTGAGTGTGAATGCAGAAAGGCTATTGCATTTATCTAACAAAACACTAGTCTAATTTGGGCAAAAACTTCAGGAGACCCAAAAGAGACTATGGAAATTAGAATTAATCTGACTTGATGCATGATTCTCTCCTTTGATTTCATATCATATACACAGCAATCACTTTTTTTTTTAAGTTGCAAGAAAATCAAGTCTAACTCCTTATGTTTTTTCCTAAAGGTAAAAAAGCCGCCAGGATGTAAAAATGTCTTTTACCATCCCATGCATGCTTTGTTTACATACCAGGATCTTGAATCTGCCCAAGAGGGAGGGTGAGTCAGCCAGGCATCCATCCCAGACATGCATCCCTATTCCTGGTGGTCTGGGCTATACTTGGGCACTACTCCAGGGCAAAGCAGCACCTCAGTATTGCAGCTGAGGGAGTCACAGAGATTCTGAACTGGATCCACTGTCACTCACCCATAGATTTCAGATCCTGGTAAAGCAGAATAACACTTTTTACATTACACCAGTCAACCTAAAATTATTAAATCAAGTTGTTAGCAAGCTCTTGTTCACAAAAATTCTCAGGAGAGGAATTATCTTACTTGTCTGTTTCTTTTTGCGTGTGAAGACTGTGTGTTCCATGACTATTACTACAGGTTTATCATGGGCTTTAGTGTTACTTTCTATTACAACCCATACCGAAATGCGGCTCTTAGAGTGCAGCTCTTTTTCAGCAAGTTCTCCCTTCTCTTCACTAGATGGCAGCCCATAACCCCAGATAAGCAACTACCAGCCTGATAATATAACAGCAAGCAAAATAAAGCTCTTGACAGAACTGTAGAGTTTTAGACTGATAAATCAGGGATCAGTTAAAACCAGAATTATTTCTGGTCCAACACTGCCGTTACCAGAAGTTTCCCTGGAACCTGATAACACCTCCCATCAGTGAATGAGTTCAGTGGGTGTGAGCTCCCACCCTGGGCCAGAACTCAGAACCAGATTGAGTCTGAGTGGTAGATGAGTTTTTCTGCATCCAGTCTGCAATTGAGAACAGCTTCATGGACAAGCCAAGGAGCCTCGGTGTACAAGTGTTTGATTCCTGCATTTCTGACCAGAATAACCTAAGCAATGAAGCGTGCTTTAGGGAAAATAATTTACTAAAACTAGTTATTTTTAAATAATATTCCCCAAAAGAAAACATTAAAAAAATAAAAGAATGTAATGTTATTTAAAATGTACAAAGACAACTAAATTTAAGTTGCTATTTTCTTCTTAAGTTGCTATAACTCTTCAGAGAAGTATTACATCTTTAGAAGTATTCTGTACAATTCTTACGTGATCTGTTTTCACACAAGAAAAGTAACCAAATAGCAACTGTTATTGAAGCCATAAGCTGCCAGCTCATTAATTATATTTTTTTCTTTCCTAGCAAAATAAGACCTTATGCTGCATGCACTGTGCTTTGTTGTAAAAGATTATAACATTTAACTTCAGAAAATTTTGATTTCTTATGGCAAACGGACAAGGTACAGACAAGAAAGGAGATGCTCACATCAAGAACTAAGACTCTGTCCTCCACATGTCTGATGATTTTCCCAAAATTTGTAAAAAAAAGTCCTCCAGAAGTTTCTGCTTACTGAAAGAGACAGTTTAATAAAACAGAAAATTGCTGAGCAACTTGTACTATGCACAATACTAATCTAAGTTTCAATATTCCTGTTTAATGTCTCACTAATTCTTCACCAGTTCCTTATTTCAGAACTGGGGAAAGGCTGGAGCAGCAAGTGTATCACCCCATTTAAGGTAATACATTTCCTGAAGTTTTTAAGAGATACTAAGTGCATTTTAAGGAATCCATTCTTTATGTTGAGAATTTAGTACTTTTAGTCTGAAAATAACAAACAGGGAAACTTTATTCCGCAAATCTCTCTGCTTCCTAGTCTGTAATGTGTAAGAGGAGTATAAAGGAGCAATTGCTAGGAAAAAAGAATTTTTTTTGTTTTTGGGTGTTTTTTTTTGGTTGTTGTGGTTTGTTTGTTGTTGGGGTTTGGGTGGGGGTTTGTTGTTGTTTGTGTGGGGTGTGGGTGGGTGTTTTTGCTTAGGGTTACTAAGCTAAATAATGAAAGGTACCAGTTGTTGTTGGGCTTGGTTTGGATTTGACTTGGTGGGTTTGTTGGCTCTTGCTGTGAGCTGGGAGAGGGGCAGGGTTGAAGACTTGACTGAGAGGGAGGTGGGATGATGGGGGGTGACAAAAAGCAGGCAGTTGGGAGAGAATGTTAAATTCCCAAGTACCCAGCCAATGGGAAAGGGGACAGGGACTGCCCTGGCCAGGACAGGGTATAAAATGGAGCCATTTGGTTGAAGGGGGTGTGTGTGTGCTTGGCTCTTGGGGAGGGAGACACACACCAGACTCAGCTGACTCGTAACTAATAAACAGTTTGCTTTTGCTTCCATAACTTTGTTAGAAATGGACTAACTTTTTTGATACAATTTTAATGAGGACAATCTCCAAGACTCATCCTGGATACTTGACCTCTGACCCTGCGAGGTAGGACAACAGGAGGAGGGGAAGGCGAGCCCTGCTGATTTCAGCAGCCCCGACCTGCTGCCTTGCCCCATGAGGCCTGCAGGTGAGACCCGGACAGGGGACTCTCGAAGCAAAGGAGGGGAGAGAAAAGGCAGAGAAAGGACAGAGTTCACACCTGCCAGCCTGTAACACCTGTGCACAGGAGCCAGGTGCGAAAATTGGCTGTTAAGTACTATCTGGGTGGCTGGGAGAGGCAGCACTGAGTGAGTGTGTTTAAGACGAAGAATTGCCTGTGCAGCGAGTGTGGAGTCCTCCTAACTGCAGTTCTGTTATCCCACGAGGGGTGTGGCCAGCAAAGGGATGAAGTGAGTGGTTTTTGAGAGAAAGGTGTCCTGCGAGGAGTGTTACGAAACGGGCAACAGCTGCACTAGGAAGGCCCAAAGGAGTGGAGAGGGAAGAGCTCCATTCTGCGCATACCTCCAAACAGTCCTTTAGGGAGGATGCTCAGGAACTGCGGACAAGAGGAGTTGGCTTGTGCCCAGGGGAAGGATCAGGGAAAAATAATCCATTGTTGTATGTTCGAATGGACAAACGAACCTATTGGGCCAGACTCATCGTACTGGCCAAGGTATGGGTCATTGGACAAATGGATATGTCAGGCACTAAATGTTTATGTGAATATGAAAGAACCTCTTAAGATAGAAGAAAGGGATTATGCTGCATGCTGGGGAAAATACTCATCCATATTCATGACCAAGAGCTTAAGGGAGCTAAAAGGGAAGAGAAAGAGGGGGAAAATGGGATCCTATAAACCACTTACCCCCTCCCTATGTGTCTGACAGGGGACTAAATGGTTTAAATTCAGAGGCAGAAGCAGCAGAGCAGCAAGGGTATGACAATGGCAGGGCTGGTTCCCATAAAATGGCAGATTTGTGTGGTGAGGCTCATCCCCACAGATGGCAGGCCCATGTAGTGGGGCCGGTTTTAATGACACAATAAAATCTCAAAACAGGACAGGCCAGCTGTCACAGAGGAGTAGAACTACAGAACCAGCACAATGAAAGAGGAACTGGAAAGAAGGAAATCCAAAATTTCCCCTTCCCCCTTTCAAGTACCACCTTGGATGCTAACACAAATATGTCCATGTTTCCCCTGAGGGAGGTACCTATGCATGGAGCACAAGCAGGGGTAGGGTTTGAAAATGTACCCTTGAACTGTACTGAAGTAAGGGAATTTAAAAGGGAAATAAGTAATATACTAGAGGACCCCTTGGGGCTAGCAGAACAATTGGATCAATTCCTAGGCCCAAATATTTATACCTGGGAGGAAATGCAATCTATTTTAGGAATTCTATTTACCCCAGAGGAAAGACAAATGATAAGAATTGCAGAAATTAGGATATGGGAGAGAGAAAATCCACACGATGTTCAAGGGGGGATACCTGGTGAATACAAATTCCTCCTTTGAAGACCTAATTGGGATCAGAACACAATCAAGGGAAGGAATAATAAGTCCGATTATAGAAGGTTAGTGGTAAGGGAAATTAGGGAGGCAGCACCAAAAGGACAAAATTTTGAAAAGGCATTTGGAAATAAACACCAGCAAGATGAGCCACCCTCTGTCTAGTTACAAAGGCTCAGGAAGAATGTGCAGCAGTACGCTGGAATAGATCTTGAACATGCTGCAGGCCGAGAACTATTAAAAGTAAATTTTGTTAGCAAAGCATGACCGGATATAAGGAAGAAATTAGGGAAAAACAAAGTGAAAAAGATTTAAGTGAATTGTTGAAGGAAGCTCAGAAGGTTTATTTTAGAAGGGATGATAAAAAACAGAAAAATAAGATCAAGTCAGTGGTGGCCATTGTAGAACAAGTTCTAAAACAGCAAACTGGAAATGAGGTGGGGAAAGGTAGCAGAGTGGCCAGGAGAAGCCTTCAGCCTAATGTTAGGGGACCTCAGGGAAGAGGACAGCTGATGACCACCTGGCAGGCAGGTCCCAAGAAATGTTCCTATTGTGGAAAAGTGGGACATTTTCAAAAAGAGTGCCCAAAACAACAGAGAGAGGTTAAAACCTTTCAAATGACGGAATCAGGAGCTTATGCACAAGATTAGGGGTGTCAGGGACTCTATTTTTCAGGGTCCAAAATGAAGAGCCATTTGGGGTCCATGAAGAGCCCTTGATAAATTTAAAATTAGAACCCCAAGAAGAATATGTGTTTATGGTTGATTCAGGAGCTGAGAGATCAAGTTTAATTAAAACCTCCCTTGCATGTGTAAAAGGGACCGACCAAACTAGAATAATTGGGGTGAAAGGGGAGGGATTTCATGCCCCCATAGTAGAACAAGCGATGGTTTTGGGAAATGGTAAAGAAATAACATCTAGTTTTGTAGCAATACCAGAGGCTGACACTAACCTGTTGGGGAGAGACCTACAAGTGCAGTTGGGGATTGGGGTAATTCCAAAGGAAGATAGAATGGTGGTAGAACTATTTAAATTGACTATAGAAGGGAATATGAGAGGGAAATAAATCCAGTGGTGTGGGTGGCTAAAGATAATAGAGAGGGGCCAAATATCTCTCCCCTGGAAATAAAATTGAAGGAAGGGAGCCAACCCATCTGGGCGAAACAGTACCCCATATCTCTGGAAGGACGAAGGGGATTACAGAATACAATTGATGAACCTTTAAAGGATGGATTACTAGAACCCTGCATGTCCCCTTATAATACCCCTATCTTACTGGTCAGGAAACCAGATGGGACATACAGATTTCTTCAAGATTTGAAGGAATAAATAAACTTGTACAAGTATGCCACCCAGTAGTCCCTAATCCATATACTTGACTAAGCAAGATTCCCCATAATCATACGTGGATCAGTGTAATTGACTTGAAAGATGCATTTTGGACATGTCCAATAGCAGAAAACAGCAGAGATATATTGCCTTCGAATGGGAAGACCCCACTACTGGGAGAAAGCAGGAGTTATGGTGGACCTGTTTACCCCAGGGATTTACAGGGTCTCCAAACTTGTTTGGGCAAATTCTAGAACAAGTGCTCCAAGAGTTTAATCTAAATTCAGAGACAAAGTTGTTACAATATGTAGATGATCTGTTAATACAAGGGGAAGGGAAAGAAAAGGTTCAAGATGTCACAATTAGGCTATTGAACTTTTTGGGAGAAAAAGGATTGAGAGTATCTAAGAATAAATTAAAATTTTGGAGAAGAGGTAAAATATCTTGGGCATCTGTTAAGTAAAGGGCAGAGGTGGATAACCCCAGAACGTATTTCTGGTATTGTTGCTATGTATTTTCCTAAAATCAAGTGTGAAATACGAAATTCTTAGGTTTGCTTGGATATTGCCGCCTATGGATTGAGAATTATACCCAGCATGTAAAGTTTTTGTATGAAAAACTACAGGAGGAGAGGGAAAAAGTTGAGTGGGACAGGAATCAGAAACAGCAAATTGAAAATTTTAAAAAGAAATTAATTCAAGCACCTGCTGTAGCACTGCCCTCCTTAGAAAAGCCTCTTTATCTGTATGTTAATGTGAAGGAGGGGACGGCTTATGGAATACGAACCCAAGTGTAAGGAATTAGCTAATAGAAAAAGAACATACAGACTTAAATAAGCTGTTTCTTAACACTTAACAAGCCGCTTCTTAACAATAGCCATATTCAGCCAACTATTAATTAGAGACCTGCGTCCAATCAGCGATCTAGGTCACCATGACTTTCCTGCAACATAGAAGTCGTGGGGGCCGTCGAGAATGCGTTAATTGGTAGCAAGAATGCTGAAATCAGGCATTATAGATAAACATAGATACATGTTAAGGCAAGTAGCCAAACTTAGGGCGTGGAAGTATATAACCAATAGTATTGTATGATTACAGAATACGCATGATTTAGTTAACTACACTATAAAACTGTATGCTGTAAATCAATAAACCGAAGCTTGTAGTAAATCCATATTGGATTGTCAAGCCTCCGTGTCTTGGCACCCAAGTGTGGGGAGGGCAGAAGAGACCTGTGGCATACCTTTCAAAAATGTTAGATCCAGTATCCCAAGGAACCTGTGTTCAAGCTATAGCTGATACTGCTTTATTAGTAGAGAGCACAAAATTAACTTTTGGGGGTACTTTAATTGTAGCTACTCCACATACAGTCAGGACAATTTTAAACCAAAAATCTGGGAGGTGGCTGACACATTCTAGAATTTTAAAATATGAAACTATTCTAGTGGAGAAGGAGGATTTGACATTAATCACAGATAAAAGTTTAAACCCCTCTCAATTTCTATATGGAAAGGCAGGAGTAAAAATCCCTGCACATAACTGCATGCACATCATTGAATATCAAACAAAGGTTAGAGAAGAACTGCAAGAAACTCTGTTAGCTGAAGGAAATAGAATCTTTATTGATGGATCATCTCAGTTTATAAATGGGAAATGCTATAATGGTTATGCTATTGTGGATGGCGAGCAAAGCAGTTTGCTAGAAAAAGGAAGGTTTCCTAATAACTGGTCAGCTCAGACATGTGAATTATATGTCTCAAAGCGAGCCCTGGAACTACTTAGAGGAAAAAGGGGAACTATATATACAGATTCTAAATATACTTTTGGGGTAATACATACCTTTGGAAAAATATGGACGGAATGTGGGCTAATTTCTTCCAGAGGGAAGGAGTCAGTGCATGAACAACTGGTCTCAGAAGTCCTAGAAACTCTGGGATTACCTGAAGAGATTGCAGTGGTCCATATAATGGGACACCAGAAAGGAGGAACTTTAGAAATAAAGGGGAACCATCTAGCTGACAGACTAGCTAAAAAGGCTGTAGGGGAGGAGGAAACAAAGATGCTAGCACTAGTGCCTGGTGGAAAGGCAGAGGAGGTAAAACTCCCTCTATTTACAAAGGAAGAAGAGAAACAGTTACAAAAACTGGGAGGTGAAAAAGATCAGGAAGGCAAATGGCTTTGACCAGATGGGAGACTAATAGTGAATAAAGTAATTGCTAGCGAAATTTTAATTAGACTACATCAGGAAACACACTAGGGAACTCAAGCTTTATGTGATCAGTTTCCAAGACCCTATGGTTGTATGGGAATCTACACAGTAGCTAAACAAGTGACAGAATGATGTGTAATCTGTCAAAGAGTAAATAGAAAAGTAATGAGAAAATACCCTAGTGGGGGAAGAGCCCAAGCCCTAAGATCCTTCCAAAATATACAAATAGATTAGACTGAATTCCCCAAAATGCAGCAATGGAAATATCTTACTGTAATAGCTCATCACCTCTCCCACTGGGTAGAAGCCTTTCCTACGTCAAATGCAACTACCTCACATGTGGCTAAGATCCTATTAGAACAAATCATCCCCAGATGTGCAATAATCGAAAGGATAGACTCAGATAAGGGGACACACTTTACTTCAAAGATTTTACATTCTGTATGTGTAGCATTAGATATAAATTGGGAATTTCATACCCTGGGGCACCCTCAAAGCTCTGAACGTGCGGCAAGAATGAATGCTATTCTTAAGAACCATATTACCAAATTAATGATTGAAACGAGATTATCATGGATTAAATGCTTACCTCTAGCAGTATTACAGATTAGAACTGCTCCAAGAAAGGATATAGGAGTTTCTTCCTATGAAATGTTATTTAGGCTACCTTATCTGGTAAGGGAGAAGGGGTTGCCGTTTGCTGAAACTAATTATTTGTATTAAAAAAATTATTTTCAGGTGATTGCACTTTCTCTCACGGATTTTAGAAGAAAAGGGTTGTTACTCCAAACATCACCTCTAGAATTCCCCATATACCAGGTAAAACCAGGAGACTGGGTTCTAATAAAAACTTGGAAAGATGATACCTTAACACCAGCATGGAAAGGCCATTTCAGGTACCTTTAACAACTGAAACAGCTATCAGGACTGCAGAAAAGGGGTGGTCTCATGCCTCTCGAGTTAAGGGACCAGTGGAAGCTCCTCTCCAAACTTGGACAGTGGTACAAGGAAGTGACCCTCTAAAGCATGCTATTTTGGTAAGCCTGCAGAATCTCAGCAAGGAATGCAGATTTATTGGATTGCACAGAACCTAGGAAGCAGGTGTGGATACCACAGAGGATGGCACTGCCCTGGAGAGCCTTGGGTATGCTTTCACAAGGAGGGACAAAAGGGACAAGGAAATCCAGCAACCTCCTCTCAGGGACTGGCCAAAAGGTATGATTTGCATCAGCAGGAAGAAGACCAGCCAAAATCCACATTCCCACAAATTATCCCCAGGTAACCCCATGTCAGCATCCCCAAAGAACTTCTCACCGTATAAGGAGCTACAAAAGAACTAGAAAAAGAGCTAGAGCTCCCGTTGGTGGGGAAAAATCTGTTTGTGGACCTAGCTAAAAAGATAGCTAAAGAACTGGGAATCTCTAACTGCTGGGTTTGTGGGGGAGCTCTAACGAGTGAGGAGTGGCCAAGGAGAGGAACTGGGTTAGATCCTTTCCAGATAATTAAATGTAATTACTCTATTATTTCTAAGGAATGGGAAAGACTGGGTGGGTGGATTCTAATATCTGAAGTTGTGGGGAATGAATGCTTAAGGAGAGTAGGGAACCAATTCATTCCATTTGTGGGAGAAACTCTCTGTCAAAGAGTTTATACTTACAATTCAACATCTGGTATTACCACCTGGTGGCCTAAGGAACCCTCTTGGTATTGGTCTAAAAGGAAAGGGAATAATTGTAGTACTAAGACTGAAACAGGAATGTTTAACTGTTCTGGGAAGAACCCTTTCCAAGGAATACCTGAACTGCTCAAATTTTGGGAAAAATTATTTAACTCCTCTAAACATTGGTGCAAAGCTCCTGGTGGACTATCTTGAATTTGTGGGCAGAAAGTTTCCTCTACGCTTCCTTCACTATGGAAAGAGAGCTGCACATTATGAATTATAGAGCCTGGATTTTTCTTGCTATCATTAGAAAAGGAAAATAAATTGGGAGTTCCACTATTCAAAGATTTAAAACAAGAGAAAAGGAGTATTCAGATAGGAGGATCCCAGATACAAGGGAAAGATGAGTAGCCAGCAGAAAGAATCACAGAGACATATGGACCTGCAGCCTGGGCTCAGGATGGTAGCTGGGTGTCCCATCCCGCTGTAAAAAGAGGGAGTCGGGAAGGATTCTTTTTAATAGATTTCTTGGACAAAAAAGAAGTGTTCCTACCAAAGGGGGACAGAAAAAGCAGCGAAGAGGGGAAAAAAGAGTCAGAGAAAGAATACCGGACAGATTATTACCTCTTTACCCCGGGCGCCCTGTCGACGAGGGTTTAGCAGATAAACGTGTGCTCTGCGAGGATTCTGCGTGGCTCCCGTGACGGCTGGGCGCAATTTCCGTACAGCAGCAGCTGCATGTCCCTGCTGTTGCAAAACCATGAATAAAAACTTTAGTAGTAGTCATGCTAAGGCTTGGAGGGATCAGTAGGCCTGAGTGTAAACACTGTTGTGTAGCGAAGTTGCCAGTAGCGATCAAAAGGATCAATAGAGCATACTGATGAGGGTAGAAAGACTTGTCTAAGGAATGTAGCTATAGAACAGTTTGTTTATTTAAGTAATCTGCTAAGTGGAGTGTGTGACTTATCTAATAGGGTGTAGTAGATTAATGATGATAAAGAATGTTCAGTTAACGAAAAACAAAGTCACAATGTAATCATAAATCAGGTAGATGTGTCTAGAAATCAAATTCGTTAAGATGAAGCAATTTGGAAAGAAAACATATATATACTCAGTGATTTTGTAGCAGGTTTGGGCTCTGACTTTGGACATTAGTCCTCAGGTCCCCAGGGCCCTCAATAAAGCACCGCATAAAATAACTTCGGTGGTTTTGTGTTTCCTCGGTTCGGGCAACACTGCCGTGGGCGAAGAACAGCAACAGGACTCGAGGAGCAGCTGCATGCGGTCAGGGTCAGAGCACCGGGCTGGGTGCAGGCTCGGTGGAGGCGGCGGCGGTGGCTCGGTCGGGGAAGCAGGGAGCACAAGGTTGTCGCGGCGACGGAGCTGCCTCGGGAAAGCAGCGAAGCAGAGCAGGACACGGGCAGACAGGACAGCCAGAGAAGTAGCAGGATTGCAGGGGGGGAAAATGCGAAAGCGGGGAGGGGGGCAGAGCTGACCCTCCAGGCGAGCCCCCGCTCCCTCCGAGAAACCCCCAGAAAATGGCCGCCGGGCTGTGCCTCAGCCAACTGCCTTATGTGCTCGGCACTCCCACAGCATGACTTCCTGCGCGTTTTTCCCGGGCATCCGGGGATCTGCCCCGCCGAAAGGGGGGCGGGGCTTGCAGAGCAGCAGTGGAAGGTTCCTGTCTCCTGATTGGCTGCCAGGCCTCTGGGGAGACAGAGCTCCCCACACATATGCAGACCCTCCGGTGATTGTTCACCTCAGGTATAACGTATATTGAGGCATAAACAAAAATCAATTGGCCTCTCTCACTGGGGTTATAGAACACCAATTTATATATTAAATCAAATTATTAGGCTGCAAGCAGAAGTGGAACTTGTCTCTAATCATACAATAGATTAGAGCCAGACAGCAAAGCCAGGTGAGAGCAGCTGTATACCAAAATCTCTTAGCCCTGGATTATTTGCTTGCTGAGGAAAGGTGGAGTATGTGGAAAATTTAATACATCAGACTGCTGCCTAAAGATCGATGATAATGGAGAGGCAGTGTCGGACATAGCTTTGGACATCAGAGAAATTACCCATGTACCAGTACAAAAATGGAACTCAATGATAGACTCTGAATGGTGGGACAATTTATTTGGAATGGCGTGGTGGAAGAAGGTAGGGTGTGCAATCGCAGGATTATTATTTTTACCTTGTTTTGTCCCATGTTTCATTAGATTAATTAATAGTGTAATTGAAGGAATGCAGATAACAAGTGTGCCAGTCAATCCTAGTGCAAGAATCATCTACCAAGGAACAGGAGCTCAAAGGATTATGATCCTGAGGAAAAGAGATAGAAAAAGGGAGAAACAAGAGGGGGAGATACAACTTATTTTACACAATTTGGAGGAGATCTACGAACAGCAACATGAACTGACTGCTCAGGAACATTTGAAATGGACTGAATGAAAAAAAAATTATCTTACTGATAACTACTTTGCAAAAGAGGTCAGTTTATGCTGCCCAGACAAGGTAATTGAATCAAGGGCTTCAGCAAAAAGGGATAATAAAAGGAAAGGGTGGCTTGTGAGAAATGGGTGGTATTTTGCTGAAGCCAAAAGGTTACTAAGTTAAATAATGAAAGGTATTGGTTGTTGTTGAGTTGGGTTTGGATTTGTTCTGGTGGGTTTGTTGGCTGTTGCTGTGAGCTGGGAGAGGGGCAGGGTTGAAGACTTGACTGAGAGGGAGGTGGAATGATGGGGGGTGACAAAAAGCAGGCAGTTGGGAGAGAATGTAAATTCCCAAGTACCCAGCCAATGGGAAAGGGGACAGGGACTGCCCTGGCCAGGACAGGGTATAAAATGTGGCCATTTGGTTGAAGGGTGAGGGTGTGCTCGGCTCTCAAGAAGGGAGACAGATACTGGACTCAGCTGACTCGTAACTAATAAACAGTTTGCTTTTGCTTCCACGACTTTGTCCTCACCAAAATTGTATCCAAAAAAGCAGTACTAAACTAGTAAAGAATAGCACATTAATAATCCAAATGACAGGACGCTTTTTTTTTCCCTGATGAAAAGTCTGTTCCACCAGCATCTTAAACTCTGGTTTAGTTTGGGTGGCACTGTTTCTATCAATTTCTTTGAGTGAAATCATGTTTCTTTACAACAGCTGGCATGTGAATGCAAGCATATTTGCAGTTGGCTTTGATTTGCCAGATCACTAAAATTTACTGAAAAAGGTCAGAAAGATAGAGACCAGATCAGGGGAATAAACAGTGAAGGAGATAAAAGTAGTGAAAAGTTGGAGAAGCACAAAAGGAAGAAACAACAAAACCCACCAGGTCAGAAAAAGAAAGTAGATACCTGTATGAAAGGGAAACAGTTGTAAATGTTGGAAAAGTTTAAAAGGAAGATGAGAGAGAGTAGAAAATCTAACTTAATTTTTAACTTTAGCTAAAAAATTAAGGTGTGGTAAAGTGAAAAATGGGTCCTCATCCCCCAATAACCAAAGAAAAGTCAAGGATTATTTGGCAAGAGACAGAAAGCAGGTCAGGAAAGGTGGGTCGGATGGGATCTAGGCCAGTTTTGTATTTATTTTGAAGAAAGTTATGCTTCTCTGAAAAAAAAGAAAAAAAGAAAAACCCTCCAAGTCCTGAAGACATCGTTTAGTTGACTTTGATGGGTTTTGGATCAATGTTAATTATAGAAGACATTCACAGTCAGGTTCAAAGAAGTGTTAAACACAAGGTGTTATTAGCACAATTAGTTTCATTGTGCCTCAAACACAGCTGAGCAGCTTCCTTACTACAGTGCTATTCCCCCTTATCCCCCCTCAATCCACTGTATTTCAATAGGAATGCAAGTTATGACTAATAGTCATAAGATAGCAAATAAAAAAGGGATGTTTAGTATCTGTGAGTGATTCGGGAATCTTGATTTATCACCATGCTAGTCTACTGTTGCAGCAGCATAACTACAACTGAAAAATGAAAGCTGCCCATTTTTCCTCTATGTTCTACATCTCTTCCATTAATACTCCTGATTCTAATAGGGGGTCAAGAATGTTTCTGCTCAACATTCATGTAAAAGCATGAGGAATTCATAGCCAGGGAGAGTCCAGTCCAAACCTTGGTGCAGCACAACATACACAGCTGGCTCCTCAAGTTCTATATCTGGGTCATTAAAAAATTTTTTTAAAAAACAGCTAACAAACAGAAGATTGCAAAAATAGTTGCTCCAGAGTGTTTTTAAGGTGGGAAAGGAAATCTCCAGCTGTTCCATTAAAAAGTAAATTAGTACTTTGCACTAGTTCCCCATGCTTCACATTGCACAGGCTGTCAGCATTAGCTTTATGTGGATGGATGACAATCACTCAAACTACTGACATCTATTACAATTCATTGCTCACATTAGCTCCTGGTTGGATCATTCTCTAAGTTGTCTGTCACTGTTACTCCCCACAGTCACCAGGCTGAATATACACACATGCCTTGTGATTCAGCTACACAGAATATTTAGGCATAAATATAATTTTTTAGTCATAAATTGCAATCAAATAGCACAGGTTTAAATAACAGAAGACATTTTCCCCTGTAGGGCAGTTATTTGAAATATACCATACCTGTGCTTGCAGGAGGTCGAGGAGATCAAGTACCAGAATTCAGATTTTTCTTTCCCAGTGTTCCACACTTATGTTAGCACAAAAAAAATGCTGACTTATATAGAGGTTATTTTATTCCATGAGTCTAGCCAATATGAGTTTGAGATTTACTGAGCTGCAGTCCAGTTATGTCAGTTCAGCTCCAAAATAACATGGGATAAAACAAGCAAGGTGTTATAAATATATCCTAATATAGTGTTGGCTTTCATAGATATTCATTGTGTGTATGGTTTTATAGAAGTAGTCTTGTCATAGAGATAGAGGTATATAACCAATGTTTTAATTTCTGTTATGAACTAGATTTCGATATTATAGTGAAAACTAATAAAAGTAGTTTAAAAGAACTTTCCTTTACTAACCACACCACCTGCTTGACTGGGTAACACCCAAAAAGAAGACCTGCCACTGATACCTGACTATCAGCCTGTAACCAGATGCAAGGACTACAGAACCAAGCCCAAACTGGGAGGCGATAACCAAGACTGGAAGAAACCACAGCTTTGATAAACCAAGACTGGAAGAAACCACAGCTTTGATAAACCAAGACTGGAAGAAACCACAGCTTTGATAACCAAGACTGGAAGAAACCACAGCCGAAAAAGCGCATGCTCTAAAAAGGTGGGACCAAGGAGGAGCCATGTAAAATAGTTCTTGGAACATGCAAAGCAGTTTTGAGAAAAGTTTGAATATGCATGAGGCTGATGCAATACAAAGAGTATTTAAGACGACTCCCTCACTGGCAGGTGTGCTTCTTGGCTTGGAGCCAAGCACCCAGCGCTGTTTCTTTGCTTTATTGGTGTCCCCTATTGTCTTTTATTAAACCCTTTAAATTTCAACAGGAGAGTGAAGCGTGTTTTTCACAAAGGCAACTTCATGAAGGGAAGCCATTGAGCTAGCTGAAAAGAACAGGGCATTTTTCCATTAGTAACTTTCAGGTTTCTTCTCTTCCCACACCCCTGTAGCCTCACTGCACTGTGCCATAGGGAACATCCCAAGGAGACCAGGAAATGCATTGGATTTACAAAAAATGCAGACAATGGGCAAGTTCTGTATCCCACACACTTCCCAATCGATGCTGAGGCACACAAGGCTGCAGGGACATGCCGTGTGCAAGGTGGGATTTGGTGTCATTCAGGTGCCCTCAGCCCCAGGGCTGGCAGGGTTCCAGGCACAGGGCAGCTGCCCCTGGGCCCTTTCCCAGCAGCCCTCCCAGCTCCATGGTGTCCACAGCCCTTGCCCAGAGCCAGACGCTGCTGGCAGCTTCCTACATTTGGCCACTTACAATTCCCTCACCCTCCGTGGCACCTGATTCGCCCCAATTGAGCTCAGAGACACTTCAGAGACCAAGTCAGAGAAGTGGGTATTTGCTTTATTCGGTGCACCGGATGTGTGGGGATTGTTTCCACCAAACACACACACCTCAGTACCCCAGAGACACAGTGTTATAGGTAAAATCATGAATATTAATTACATTCTTCAGGATAGGAGTGGTTATACAAATCATTTCTCGGAAGTCATTAATATCATTAGCATGTGCACCACGCATGCTCCGTATATCCTGGTGGTCTTTGGAGACCCCAAAACCCCTTCCAAGGTGACAGTCCTTCATGGGATGATTCAGTGGTTTCTGTGCTGGTTTCAAATGCATGCTTAGCCGATAAGCCATCAAGCCAGAGCTGTTACCTACAATTTGAATGTGAATTAAGAGTTCAGCCTTCAGCCCTGGAGGCCACAGACAGGCGCCTGTGCTGGTGGAAGGGGGCAAAAAGCTCAGAGTCTCACACCAGCGGCATCCAGGCTGCCTGCCTGAGACCTCTGCAAACCCAGCCTCTTCCCAGACACCTCTGAACCCGTCTCGACCCAAAAGAATGGCAGCAGCCCTTGACCTTGGGCTGTGGGATGTGGCAGAAAGCAGTTGGCAAAGCTGCTCAGCCCTTCTGAGGGCAGGTGCTACAGCTGCACTAAGGGTGCCAGAGACAACAGCAGCAGCCTCTTCCAGCAGCTTCAAACTCCTGCAGCTGCCTCCTCCTCAGCCTGATTCGCTCTAGGCTGAACACCCCCAGCTCCCTCAGCTGCTCCACATCACACCTGTGTGTATTATTTTCAAAACAAACTAGTGGGAGGTCACAAGTCAGGATAAAAATTAAATAAGACAAATTAAAAATACGTGAAACAATACAAGGAAAAGCACCGCCATGGGGCGACCATCTGGTCCCTGGGCGTGCTGCTGTTTGTCATGGTCTGCGGGAACGTCCCCTCCTGGGAGGACCATGACATCGTGTCGGGACACCCCTGCTTCAGGCAGCAGCTCTCTCCAGGTTGGTATGCGGCCTGGAGAAGGCAGGCTTTGGGCTTTGGCACATGGCCCCGCGCAGCAGCCCAGCGTGGCCCAGCTCACGCGGCTCCTCCGCCCCAGGTGGATCTGCCGGCGAGGGCTGGCCGCAGGAGGGTGGCCCGTGACGGGCCGGCTCGCTGTGGCACGCTGGGCTGAAGGAGGCGGCCCGCGTTTCCGGCGGCGCCGCTCTCCCGCCCAGGGCAGAGCGGGCCGGGAGGCCTGTGCAGCTCTGGGCACACGCAGCGCGGCCCGGGCCCTGCCAAGGGCACCGGGAGCGGCCGGGCAGGAGCCTTCGGCAAGTGACCGGCGCTCGCTGGCTTCTCTCCGCAGAGTGCCGACAGCTGATCCGCTGGTGTTTGTCCAAGCACCCCGCGGACAGGCCGGCGCTGGAGGAGATCTTGCGCCACCCTTGGGTGCGGGGCAAGCGTCTTTGATGCCTTGCCGGAATCTATGCCGCACCCACTTCCCCCCGCCCCAGTCCGCCACAGGACTGAGGACCCGAAAAATAAAACATCAACAAACTCATTCCGGGCTGTCAAGGGTGGTCCCTGGTAGCAACTAAAGAAACCTCTTTGTTACTCTGTTACTAAAGAAACCACTCTGGCGAAGGGCTGATCAGCGAGATCCTTTCTGCCTTTGGCGAGCTTTCCATGCCTTTTCTGCAGGATGGCAGTTTGGTGTTTTTAGGCAGGGGCTTTGCTTATAAAGCTAGGAGGGAGGGGCTTTGACAAGCCGAGAAATGCACCAGTGAAGCAACAGCTGCCCTTTCAAAGCGTGGTTCTCCCCAGGTGACACAAGGTCCCTGGCAGTATTTGCACTGAGGGGCATAAGGTGCAGTGAGAAGGAACGAAAAGGAGCTTCCCACGACTTCAGACATGCATATCTGCAGGAGATATAGCTCTGCCAGAAGGAAGCAGGTGAAGAGAAGGCTTTCTTCCAATACCCCCCTCCGCAAGCAGCCTTCCCCGGCTGAAGTGAGCCCTTCGCGGCTTTCTCGCCCTAAAGCGCGTTTTAGCTCCGGACAAGCTCTGCTGCTCTCCGGCTGTGCGCAGAAAGCGAGCAAACCAGCTGCTGAGCACACTGCAGCAGTGTTCGTGTCAGAACTCGTTCCAATTTCACCAGAAAGCTCCTTTTCAGCCACAATGTGCTCACAATGCTTC
>NW_028147455.1:0-2678 GCF_008360975.1 Lichenostomus cassidix
TTTAGCCAGAAAATTAGGCAATTTCACTGTGGCTCCTTCTACCACTTCCTCTTGTCCTCCTGATTCCTAGCAAGTCATCCACATCCTGCAGTAGCCCAGTCCCTGGGGTGGGCTAAATTCTTTCTATATTTTCTGCATACTTGCCCGAGTAAAGACTGGTGCTTCCGTGCTTCCCTGCAGAAGGACTGTCCATGTCTTTACCATTTTCCCTTCTTCCTCTTGTTCACACTCAAAGGCAAAATACTGTTTACAATCCTCTGCAAGTGGGCATCCCCAGAAAGCATCTTTTAAATCAAGTAATGAATAGCAGTGGTGTGAGGAGGGAACCTGGTCCAAGATGGTGTAAGGCTCTGAGACTGTGGGGTGCCTCATTTAATAATCTCATTTATTATCCTTAGGTCCTGCACCATTCTATAGGTTGCATCTGATTTCTTGACTGGCAGGATAGGAGTGTTATAGGGACACATCCCAGTGAGCTAGGTCCCTGTTACAATGGGAGATCTAACACCACTACCAATCCATCTCCATCAACAGGGGGACTTCCTCCTGCTGAGGATCCTCCTGTTTCTGCTCCCAGTGTCCTTGTGCCCTGCAGATGGAACCCTGCTTCCTTCCCAGGGCTGTTTGGGTCAGCTCTCCCCTGCTGAGGAGGGCAATGCCTGTGCCACATCCCTGTGGCTGACCCTGTCCCCTCGGTCCTGGAGCCCCCTTGGGCCCTGCAGTTCATCCCTCAGGGGCTGCAGAAACTCTGCCATGGCCTTTGCCTTCACCTTGGCCTTTTCCTCATCCCTTCTTCCATTCCCCTGCTGTGCCTTTGTGACCAACTCCTCCAGGGGCTTATTCTGCCCCTCCTCCAGCCCTGCTCCCTGCCTGTGGGTGCTCATCCTGTGACAGCTGCTGAGCTTTCTGCAAAATCATTCATTTCTCCAGTGATCCCACCAAACTCCTTAAAAGAAAATCCTGATCCTTCCATGTATAATCCACATTTCCCAGATATTCCTTCCTCCTCATGCTCACCCTCCCCTCCATTCCCCTATCCCAGAGCTGCTCCCTGTCCTGCCGCAGTGTCCAAATGCAGCTCCCCCGGCAGGCAGGGCCGGCAGCTCCCTGGGCCAGGCAGGCGACTGGGGTGTCCTGCAGCCTCATGGGTGCCTGGGGCCACTGCTAGCCCTGCCTGGGGGTTGTTGAGGTCAGGCACTTGTCAGAGAGTGAAATAGTACATGCCTCACACATTGATATAAAGTTTTGCTCCTTATAACAAAGAAGTGTATAAAGAAGCTACAATCAAAGAAGCCTCCCTGAAGGGGACTTTGGACTGAGAGTCAAACTGCTGAGATTAGATAAAGGGAAACCTATTGTTCAGTCATCTCAGGCTGAGGGAAAGGTATGCATACACAAAGGCCAAATCCACCAGCTGCTCTGGGAATCATCCCTGGCTGAGTTTGGGGTGGGGGCAGAGCACAGCTCACAGAAGCCAGATTTGCACAAACTTCCCCCCCAGCTGAGGGGGGAGGAGGAGGTTTGGGGTGTGTGGTGTAACCTCTGGTCTGAGGCAACAAACACCCATCCTCCATTACACAAACTGCCCAGCTGTGGAACCCCCAACCCCACCGGCCTCATCCACGGGACATTCACGTGAGAGGCAGCTGAGGGGGAGTCACAATCCATCAAAGACCCCCCAGAGTGCTCCCCAGAGGCCTTGCAACACAGGAGTGCACGTGATGCAAGCAGAGTCTGCTGCTAGAGACTGCCCCCTCCCCTGGGGGACATGCCTGGACATTGCCCCTGGCCTGAGTGTATATTAACCCATGGGATTCTGTACTTTCCAGGGGGACCATCACCACCAAGAAGACCAGCTGGAGAGGATCAACACAACATCATTGGGATCCATGGATGGTGATATTTTCTTTCTCCCTCTTTCTCTCCCCCCCACCTCTTTTCCTACTTCTCCTTTTCTCTCTTTTCCTCCCTCTCTCTCTCATATTTACTATCAAATAAAACCCATACTATTTACTGGCATATGGTCTCGTTTGCACCTTAATTCGGGCAGACGTATTTCCAAAGAACCTTAATAATTGGATCAGAAGAGCATTGCCCATCCCTGAGCCCCGGCTGCCCCACAGCCCCAGCCAGCCCTGCACCTCTGTGCCTGATTCTTCTGCTCCCCACCTTGTGCAGGAGGAGGAGTAGTGAGGGCAAGAGGAATGTGAGGAGTCACCACTTGGTTCTACCACTCCCTGTATCTGCAGCTCTCCCCCACATCCAGCAGGTGATTGTGCAGGGGATCCACAGCTCACAGAGGTTAAATCGTGGTGTTTCTGAAGTTTATTGGGCTAAATGTTGGTGGTTTAGTTTTTTTAGTGGTGGCCTGAATCTTAATATTTTGTAGAGAGCTCTGACTGAATCTGGATGTTTTGGGACTTCAGGGGCTGTGTCTTTAGGTATGGGGGATTTTTGGGCTGCATCTTGGTGTTTTGGAGATTTTTACAGACCCAAGATGCCTGGTGACTTCCAGAGCTGGAGCTGGGCAGGAGGAAGCCCAAACCCAAGGCGCTGAGCCCTTGTTTTTTCCCCAAAGCAGTATTTGTCATTGCCAAGGCGTGGCCGGATGGAGCAGGAGGAAAAAGCCCAGAGATGCTGCCCGAGGAGGAGCTGCAAACGCAGCCCAGGGAGCTGGG
>NW_028147456.1:0-26893 GCF_008360975.1 Lichenostomus cassidix
GTGAAAGATTTGATAGATTCTTCTGATTTATTCTTATCTATATGCAAGGTTGTCTAATGGCTGTTTCCCCAAATTGTAAATATAAGTATTTGACTGTTCTTATCTGATGCAGCTGGGCTGACTTGCAGCTAAATTGCTTATAAACACATAGATCTGCAATTCATGTGCCTCTTGCCAAAAGGGAGCTGATAACAGCACTGAGGGAAAAGAACTTAATGTTCAGATTTAATCAGATCAGCAAAATGAGAGTATCTGACAGGCAGACATGTGTGGGATCTCCTGGATTCCTTGCAACTGTGTGTTGCTATTTCAACTGCCAGTGCAGACTGTATGTATCCAAAATACCTCACAGAGAGACTTGGCTTCCCATCTTGTGATTGGATCTTAGTCATGCCTTAAATTGTAATTTTAACTAGGCAAACAGTGCTGTGATAGCCAAAAGAGCTACTGATAACCAAAAGAACTCCTTTAAAAGAAGCAGACTGCAGTGGCTTTGAGGAAATGAGATAGGAAAATCAGGAAGAAAGTACATGTTCCAAATCTACTGATCCTCAATTTGAGGATTCTTGAGAGAAAAACACTTACTGACAACGGCAAAACACTGAAAGAACTTGGAAAATAATACTCAATGCCATCCAAGGAAAATACTCACCTGATGCTGCAGTCTTCAGGTATGGAGGGTGGGATCAGCACTGAGAAAGTGGCACACTGCTTTTATTCCGAGGATCCGGACATGAGGTATAAAACACAATTGTCCTTCAAAAGATAACCTACATTTCCTGGGAGATTTCCTGGGAGTTGTTGTGTTTGGTTTCCTGTAGCCAGATGGTGGCTGGATAGCAGCACTGAACTCACAGAGCCCATAGAGTAGCCAATATTGAGGATAAAACATGGATTGGTTTGGGTTGGAAGGGACCCTATAGATATCTGGTTCCATGGTAGATCTTCTGTGCCTGTAGAAGTTGAAAGCACTTGAAAGGATTCTCTTTGTGGCTGCAAGTGTGGAAGGAATTTTCAATGAGTAATAGTACTTGAGAGGGCATTTGTCAGGAATTCTACAGATAAGCTCCTTGTTCTTGAAAGCTTAACTGAATAAACATTACAGGCCAACTCCCAGGAGAGTTTGCTTTGTGCCCTTGTTTCAATATTGAAGGTACATATGGCTTTAGCTAGTATATTAATTGCTTTTATTTATTTACGTAATCTAATATTTTCAGTCACTCCTGAGCTCTCCTAAGACCTTTTGGTTTTGTTCTGAGAGCTTGAGACTAACTTCCTGAAAAGTAAAAGAATGTCCATTCCCATTTGCAAGGTGGAATAAGTGTTGAACCTGTGACACTCTTGCCTAAGTGTTGACAGTCAACTTTGCTTAAAATCCCTTCACATGTGCCCAGTGACATTTGGTATAGTCACTGCACTGGTTTTGCTGATTGTTTTCCTCTCTATAATTTTGGTAGAAAATACTTGAGATAAATTTAATAAAGGAAAAAGTGTTATCACTCTTATAAGTTACTCAGTTGATCTGACAAGCGGGTGGCAGCACCTCTTTTGCTCAGGTTGGAGAGAACTTGGTGCTGCTTTAGCAGTTCTCTCCTCCAGATTTTGGTGGTGTGAGGTTTGGATGTACTGCAGCAAAGGCTGCAGGGTGGGGAGGCTGTGCTTCAGAGCTGCTTTGTAATTTGTGCCATGATAAAAATCAGTGCCTTAGTCATGGGCAGCTCGGGAAAAGGAACTCGGAGTTCAGACAAAGCTCTCTCTCTCTAGTTTCACTTTAGAGCTTGCATGGTAAAGCAAAGTGATCCTTGAGTTTTTGGAATGTTACATTCAGTTCATGACTTTTAAATTTTATTTTTGTGGCTTGCACTTGCTCAGCTTCCTTAAACTTGGGATGCAAGTACTGAAATAGCCGTGGAGCTGTGTGCTTGTTCCCCCACCCAGCTGACTGGTTGAATCAGACTTTCTGGACCAATAATAACACTTACAGAGCTTTATAAAAGCTCCAAGTGTGGGAACTGGCACTGTCAAAGGAAGATCATAGATCATTCAGTTCTTAAGAAGAGACTGAAATTCCAAAATCTAAATCATGCTCTCTGAAGTTGTGAGAAGTGCTGGAAAAATGTGAGGAAGAGTTTCCATAACAAGTGAACAACAAGGTTTTGAAGTCCAGCACAGAGAGCTGTGTGGTAGAGATACACTTTGCAGATAGCAGAGACTTGGACCACAGACAAAAGTGTAATTCTAGATATGAAGAAATCCCCAATCTTGAGTGTTGAATTTCATACTGTCAAAAGCTGACTAACAAGAATTCCTCTTCTGTAGCATCAGCATCCATTGATGGTGTTCATGTAACAATCAGAAAAAATAGTCTCTTGAATGCTTCTTAAATTCTGGGGAAAGGTGGGCTGGAGAACTTCAGCATAGAGCTGTCTGTGCCCCCAAGCTGGGAAGGCACTTCTGTCCTCAGCTCTCACTTTCTTCTGTTCTACTCATTGCACAGTTAATTTTGTACAAAGTCAGGCAGTATGAGCTCACTGGTGTGGACTGATACAACAGGATGCAAAGATGCATGGCACAAACACAGGAAATTGCTTAGGTTTTAGTTTTCAGGCATAATTGATTGCTTTAAAGTTATTTAGTGGAGCAGCTGGGTTGTTTCTGGAAGCAGTCGTGCAGTTTGCAGGAGAGCATGGGAGGAAGGGAGAGCCCACAGCTGGAATGGGATATCCCATAGTTGCTGGCTTGAGAAACTAAACTGTTTTAGAACCCATTTGCTGCACTGCAGTGTTGGCAGCAGTGTTGTGGGAAGAGAATGAAGGAAGCATAAAGTGATCCTGAATGAGGGAAACTGGCATGAGGAATTGCTGGTTCACCTTCCAGGTTGGTTATGAATCTTTGTCATGTGGCGCAGGGAAAGCTTTGGTTCTTTGGGGTACATGTTCTGAATTAAGTATTGGGTGTGTTTCCTGCTTTGGACTCAAGCTCTTTCCCAAAGAGTTAGCATGTATTACGGAATCCACATCCATGTGTTTTTATTGAAAAAACTTCTATTCCCCTGCAAGCTGCTCTCTCCACATGGCTCAGCTGTGCCCATACCCATGATCACATCCTAACCAGCAAACTCTCCTTGTGTTTGTAGGATTACCTTCCCTCCCAGCAA
This sequence comes from Lichenostomus cassidix, assembly GCF_008360975.1. Taxonomy (NCBI): domain Eukaryota; kingdom Metazoa; phylum Chordata; class Aves; order Passeriformes; family Meliphagidae; genus Lichenostomus; species Lichenostomus cassidix. The sequence continues at coordinate 3,158 of NW_028147456.1, forward strand.
GACATCCTGCTGGCACGAAGGCCGACCAAAGGCATTCACGAGTACGACTTTGAAATCAAAAATGTCCCTTTCAAGATGGTCGATGTGGGCGGCCAGCGGTCGGAGCGGAAGCGATGGTTCGAGTGCTTCGACAGTGTCACATCCATACTGTTCCTCGTGTCCTCCAGTGAATTCGACCAAGTGCTCATGGAGGACCGGCAGACAAACCGCCTGACGGAGTCCCTGAACATTTTTGAAACAATAGTCAACAACCGGGTGTTCAGCAACGTCTCCATCATTCTCTTCTTAAACAAGACGGACTTGCTCGAGGAGAAAGTGCAGAAAGTCAGCATCAAAGACTATTTCCCAGAGTTTGAAGGGGATCCCCACTGCTTAACAGATGTGCAGAAATTCCTGGTGGATTGTTTTCGCACGAAACGCCGGGACCAGCAGCAGAAGCCCCTGTACCACCACTTCACCACTGCTATTAACACAGAGAACATCCGGCTAGTTTTCCGTGATGTTAAGGATACCATCCTGCACGACAACCTCAAGCAGCTGATGTTACAGTGATGTGCAGAGACTTTATTTCAGTAACTCTTGTGTGTTGGTTTTTTTTTTTAACTAGAAGTTTACAGCAGGAGTAGAGAAATCCAGATCCTGTCAGACTTCTTGATATGTGGCTAAAAGCTGCTGCTGAACACATTATTGCCAATTTCTGCAGAAATTCAGGCTTAATCTCTTCCAGTGTAGCTTCAAGTTGACTCAAGTTGTAATTTTATAGCAGACCTATGTCTAAGTTACCTGTAAAGTGGTAAATTTGACCTTTTACAAACATGTGTATTATCCTAGAAAATCCAGAATTCCAAGTCCACACTTCAGTGAAATCATTGCAATTATTAGACTGTGGCAGTAATTTAAGGTGGGATGGGGGGGGAGAAACTTTTCACATCTAACTTCATTGTGAAGACTGTGATACCATAGCTGACTTATGATTTCTCAGGTCTATTTTTGGTTAGAAATCCCAACAAATCCCTTGCTGGAATCATCTCTTTGAAGCGCAGCTTCCTGGCTGTACCGTACTTCCTGTTTGAGTATAAATCATGGGGTTGGGTCGGAATAGGAGATTCTTTAAAAATACTTCAAATTGGGAGTTTCAGACATATCTATCAGGAAGTGCTGAGTGCAGTGAGGAGGGGTTAGTGGTTGGCACAGTACACAGATCCATTCCAGGGTGTCTGCACATCCTGGAGCCATGGCAAAGCACAGAGCACTCTGATCAATCCTTTGGCATTCTGATGTGGGAAGGGGGCAACAAGCCCAGCTTGTGTTTCTTACCTTCTCTACGCAGGTGTTAGCTGTGGCTAGCAGATGTTAGCTGTGGCTCACCTGTTCCTGAAGCGCTTTAACTTAGCACTGGTTTATTTGAACTCCCTGCCTCCTTCCCGGCTGCCTCCTCTGAGTCAGGAGCCTTCGGTGATGGAGAGAAGGACTTGCAAACCTAAGTGCCTCCTTGTGTTCTGTCCTCCTCTGGCATTTTCAGTGGCCTTATGAATTCCCAGCAGAGGCCTTGTGTAGCTGACACCGTGCAGATGAATGTTTAAAAAGAAAAAAATAATGTTTCCCAGCAGAATGTGCTTCAGCTGATGAGCTTCTTTCTGCGACTTTCCAGTTGGGTCTAAGCAATCCTAAGTGTACTTGAGCCAAATATGTTGCACAGCATCTCCCAGAGTGCTGCTTGTGACTGTTTTACCCAAAGTTCTATTGCAGTTTTGTTTATTTTTCTTACGGGGAGTTGTTAGTGTTTCCATGTGATTAAAAAAAAAAAGTGGTGATGATAATAAAAAATAAAGAAAATGAAACAATCCTCATGTACCCCACAGCACACTGCGAAAAGAGAGTGAGATTGTGATACAAAAATTAGTGTCCCTACCACGTTTCCCCCAGGCTGTAGTGTCATGTGGGCAATTCAGCTGCCACTTTGCCCCTGGAATTGGCCAAGTCCTGTGGATCATGCTGGTGGCCAATCCTTCAATACACTTTTATTCACATCCCACGAGCAGGGGGTGACGTGGTGGTGTCACTGCTGGAAGCAGTGGCCCTGCTAGGACATAGGAAAGCTGCCTGTCTCCTGAACTTAGCCTTTACTTACTGTGATTGTAAGTTGTGTTAACATCTCTGTACCTTGTTCTCCTGGCAGTAGAAGGGGAGAACAGTGTATTTTTATTTAGTTAGGTGCTTTGAAAGACCTCTATTTTTTTATATCATCCAGTGAATGATAGGTTAGTCTGCGATTCTGGCCATCAGGCACTGTTTGGGGAGGAAAGAATTCTGAAAAGAGCTTGGGAGAAGTCACAGTGCAGAATCTGAACATAATCTGAAAGTCTGGATGCAGCACTGATGTCAGGAGGGATAATAGAATTGTGGATGGGGATATTTAATGTAGATTTTGCCTCCACTGGACATGGATTATTTGTGATTTGGTGTGTCTGGGTCATATGTGAGCAATTCAAGAAGGAGGCTGAAGCAGAGACTGGTGAGGCTCTTTTAAGGACTAGACAACACCACTGTGATGGGCGCAGAAGTTCTTTTCCCTCTTCAGAGTATTCTGGTTGGTGTGGCTGGGCTGTAAATGTTCCAAGTCCAGTCTTGGAAAGCAGAAAACAAATCCATGCCCTTGGCTGTCAACAAGAGGAGGAGTTGGGTTGTTTTTTTCCTTTGCTGACAGTTGTCTGAACAAGACTTATCTCTGATTAAAACAGTTAATTTGGAGAGGTCTGCAGTAGGTGTTTGGAGGGTGTCAGACCAGATATTGCAGAAAAGACTAAGGACTGGCAGTGGATGATAGGGTGAGTACCAGGGATTTGTCTAAACTAATTTATGTGAAATGTTGATGAATTTTTTATCAATGGAACCTGTTAATTTACTGAAGATCCTTAAAACTGATGTCAGTCTAAGGATGTAGCCAGGATCACCAAGGCACTGGGCACTTCTGACCTTAGCTAAAGTGGGGAAAATAGTCAGCAGCTTCTGCCCAGAACCACCACAACAATCCCTGGTTTTAATCCTTTCAGATCACTCTCCCTGTGACCCCCAGGGCCTGTAAGAGAGCAAGGGGGACCCCACTGCTGAGTCACTTGTAGGCCCTGCTGGATAAAGCACTATATGAATCTCAGGCAGAAATGAATTGTGTTCATGAAATGAGTCAAATCACTCGGGTTTCCCACTCCCAGTTCTTGAGAGGGGTGAGGCAAAGCACCTGGATGTTCCTGTTTACATGGTTCCTGTGTTATCCTACAGCCAAAAACCCCAAATCAACACCCCTGTCCATCTTCAGGCTCACTCTTCATGAGCTCCCTGAATGGAGCATACCTTGGACTGTTGTATTTCCTTCTAGATTTGTTTCTAAATAACATTTGTTTATAGCAGGACATAAATTTGGTACAAGAGCTGAAGGGGTGATGCTCTGAACAGACTGACTTTTATCCTGAAGCAACCAGAATTACAGTTTGCTGATGAGAGTGAAGCTTCCTCATGGAAACCAGTCTGTGGTACAAGGTTGGGATGTATTCTTAGTGAAGGTGGGAAAGCAGGTAGAAAGTGAAGTTTTCCAGAAAATCAGGTTTCCCAAAATTTCTTAGTACTCTTTGCTGGAGTGAGCTGTGTTCAAAAGATCACTGACTGTATGGAGATAAACCACTGTCCTGTACAAGCTGTACTTGAAGGTGAAATCAGTGTTTTAGCAACTGTTCCCTGCTGCAGAGTGTTCAGCTGAGATGATTGATACCTAAAAACTGTGGCTGTTCATCAGGGCTTTGCAATTTTTACTCTTTTTCCTTTATATATTGTATGTGGGAGCATAAGCCATCAGTTTGTGTGAAACTTCAGCTTTCTTCTAGAATAACTGCTCTTTAAAAAAAAAAGTCCAGTTGCTCTCAAAGGCTGTTTCTGGGGCTCTTTTGTGAGTAGTTTTGGTAATTCCTCTTCCAGGAGGTTTTCCCAGCACCATTCCTGTTCCACACCCCTGGGAAGTCTCTTGCCGAATCGTTCACCAGTTCACTTTACAGGTCTTGTCTCTCTGATGGTACCATTAACATAGTTTTTAATTACACAGCATTGCAATACAGTGCCATTTTGCAATTTCTTTGCGTTGTACTTGAAAATAAGTTGAATTGCAGACTATTTAAAACCGCTTTCCTGCGCTTTCAGTAGCAGTGAGAGCTTACCTTACGTGAAGCCTTTATGTAAAAATATATTTTATAACAACCTCATAGATCTTTAACAAAACCAAGATTTGTATTAGCTTTGTATAAATGTTTGTGGCTTACAATTTTATATGTTTAACTTTTTATAAACTTTCCAGGGACTACTTTTTATTGTAAATTTTTTTTTTCTCTCCTTGCTTTAGTTTAAGATTGGCAATAAATTATTTCTAAGGGAGGTCTTAGAAGAAAAAGCATCACTTCCTTTTTATAAAACGGTTTAATTGATTCATAGTTTCAAACCTCTTACACTTGCTTGTACATTGCTCTGTACATACTCTCCAAAGGTGTTGCCTTTCAGCTATTAATATTTGCCTTGTGTACAAAAATTACTGACGATAAATAAACATATACAGCCTCATGTTGGTGTGATGAAATCATTTTTTCTGTTTAATAACGAGCAGAGGCAGCCAGCTGACTTTTAGTTGGTTGGCAAAGCCCAGCTGGTTTGCTGCTGCAAACACATCTTGTGTTTCAAGTAAAATATGTAACAGAGTCACACAAACTCTGCTCAGAAGGCTCCTCCAGGTTCTGCTCGGCCTGATGGCTTTGTCCCCGGCAGGGAGGCACCAGCAAATTGCTGACTTGCACTTGACAGCCAGTTTTTTTAATATTGTGCTCAATATTTAAAATATTGATGGCACTTGGGTGTGTTCTGCGACAAACCTCTATGAATTATGGATCTTGGTATGGCAGAGTTGATTTTATTTTTTTTTTTTAGCTCTTTGACTAAGCCAGCCGATACCTCCTGGAGAAGTGGCTCACTGGCTGCAGTATGAAGCAGAATTTTGCAATAGAGCATTGATTTCTCATCCGTTTTTATAGGCCTGAGATGGTTCATTTTCCACAAGAGCCTTTGGATTTGGCTGGCATGCTGTGGACACTAAATCCCTGGAAATACTCAGCCCAGGTCATCTGTTCACAGAGTTAGAGCTCAGCATTAGTGCTGGTCGTGCTAAGGGGAGTAGAGGAACTGCAGGAATTCCCAGTGAGGATGTTGCTGAGGGTGAGGTGGAGCCTGGATGCTCTCAGGAGCACCTCTGCTCCCTGAAATGAGTTCCAAACCTGCCAGATGCCCTGGAACTGAACTCAGCTCCATGTGGTTTGGATTCCAGGCCCTGCCTGTCCTGGGAGAGCTGCTTCTGAGGAATCTTGACCACTTCACTCTGCAACAGTCACAGCTGAACACTAGGATTTCCTCTGACTTGGAAGTTTTTTTCAAAACCTTTTTCAGGTTGTGGGGTTTTTTTGCATCCCATTTCCTGGTATGCCACCCGAGGAGTAAAACTAAACCCATCTAGATCTCAGCTAAACTGGTCGTGTCTATTGGGTTGTTTAATCCTAATATTGCAAATGGAGTTGCATCACTTTCACCTGGGCTTCTGGTGAATCTCTCGTGGACTAAAGCCCTGAGCAGCCTGGGACAGTGGAAGATGTCACTGCCCATGGCAGGGGGTTGGAACTGGATGAGTTTTAAGGTCCCTTCTGACCCAAACCATTCCATGATTCTACAATTATTCTGTGAAATAATTAATAACATAAAATTTCCCCTTAGAAATTGATTTGTGGCGTTGGACAATCCAGCAGCAACTCCTGGGCTCTGATCACCTCACCACACTGATGTGCTGGGGGCTGAAGTGATGGGATGAGCAGAAGGGGGAAGAAAACGTTCCAGGATTTACGGGAGTAAGTGAAGTTTCCCCACATTTGCAACACTTTCGATTTACCGAAGCACCTCATTGCAGTGCTGAATGCAGGTTGGGTGTTCAAGCCTCTTCCTTCCTGTTCAGCTAACTCGGTGATTGCACCATAACTGCCAGGAGGGATTGAAAACACTGGGGCTGTGCCCGAGTGTCCCTGGCTGCCCTGCCAGCAGCAAGAGTGCCTTTGGAGCCACCTTGGTGCCACTCCTTGTGGGGAGCAGAGCTGACCACGGAGCTGTGCAGAGCTGAGGGTGAAGTGCTGAGGAAGCTTTGCCCCAGGAGAGCAAATCCCGTGGGGAATCTGCCTGGAGATGGGACAGGAGTGTGCTGGGTTTGCCTCCAACCCACCACAGGTGATGGCAGGGATGGACTGCTGCCCCTGCACTGATAACACTGAGCACTTGTGCTCTCCACACCAGCTGAGATGTGTGCAGTGCATGTGAAATGGGAATTGCTTGATTCAATTGATAAGGATCCAGATGGACTGAGTCCCACAAGGCTCTGCAGCAGCGTTTTATTTGTGCCTAACTTCACATGCTGTTTGATTTCCTTCCTCTGCTTTCTTCCTGGAGGTTTTATGCAGGTGAATGGTCAGACACGGGTTCCTGCAGGAGCACAGCTTCCACCAACAGCATTCCTGTGGGCTCTGGGGCTCTTGCTCACTGTCACTGCTAGGAGAAGCTCCTGCTGCAGGCTGTGAAATCCAGCGTGGCAGAGCCAACCCTTAGCCCGGGTTCAGCAAACAGGCAGCAGATGACTCGGAGATAAGGAATCCAAACATCCCAAAGGAGATGTGCAGTGAGAGGGGAGAGCAGTGCTCCCCTGCGTGCAGCAGGGAGCCGAGGGTTTGATGAATTGCTGAGCACTCGATGTGACAAACCTGGATTAGGGGCAGCCTGCTGCCCGCCGAGCTCTGCCACGCTGCCTGCAGCTCCCTGCAGTTAATATTTAAAGGCTGAGCCCTCCCAGGCTGTGAGCAGCAGGTTGTGCTGGCTGCTCCTCGGGCAGGGAGGGCTCTGAAGCCCTGCAGGGTAAGGCAGGAACATGTTTGTCAGCAGATCCAGGACGTGAATAAATCCCATTTCTCTGCCTGGATGGCTGGAAACGTGGTGACCCACTAAGATGATGCTGATCAGTGCAGACTGGTTTTTATTAATTTAGGGCTTGCAGAGCAGGAGGAAGCACAAGATCCTGTGCATCCAGCAGTATCCAAAGTGAGTTTTCCTTGTATTCAGCAGTGGATCTTGCCTGTATGGAAGATGCTGATGCCCTTCCCAGGATTCTGTCCATCCTAGAGCCCAAATCCCGGCCTGTTGTCAATTCTCTGTCCTATCCAGCACCAGGCCAGCCCTGGGTGGCTCTCAGCCAGGCTGCAGGTGCTGTCCTGTCCTCTCTGCTGCTGCCTGCAGCCTGGAACACAACCAACTTCTCTGACGTAGCAAAAAGCCACCTCTTACCAGATCCAGAGGGGAAGAGGCAATGGGAAAAAAGGAGAAGAACGTTTATTTTAACATTCCCACTCCCCCAGACAGCCTTTGCTCTGTTCAGGGCTGAGTGACTGTTTCCAAGCTGCCCATATTCCGTGTCAGGGATGTCTGGGGGATGACAGCAGCCGGGAACAACTCACCTCCAGCCCTCCCTGCATCCGGCTGTGCTGGCAGTGCCACCAAGAGGAGGTGGCATCACCACCCCCACGAGAGGTTCAGCTCCTCTGTACACCCCCAGTCTGTGCCTTGGAGCTGTTTGCAGCTTTTATTGGAAGAAAAGCCAACATCTATCAATGATACAGATCTTTCTGGGGTTGCCTAGGCAGAATATTTTGCATTTTTTCTGTGTGAGCTGATTCTCTTATATTGATCCAAAGTCTAACGGTGGCAGCAGATGTGAATTGATGACTATTTCCAGCTCTAGCCTCCATTCTCCCTCCAGAAAAGGGAAGCAAACAAAAGAATTTCAGTGAAATCAGCATTTTCAAAGCGTTATTAACATCAGGATTTGCAGAGGGCAAGTTGAGCAAGGCTTCAGCAGCATCAGCCTTCTTACATCAGGTCTGGCATTTGCTAAAAAATTGTCTAGAACTGGGGAGAAAACTTCCTCTTTTGTTCCTTGCAGATGAGCCTCGCAGACTCTCCTTCCCTCTCTCTCTCATGCCCACTTACAAAACTTGAGGAGAAAAGGGGATATTTCCCATTTTATCCCCTGCTGTGCTCCACAAGCTGCCTGGGAAAGAGACACCAACCTGAGACTGCAGCAGAAGCCACTCCAGTCCCTCCCTGCTGATGGCATTGCATCTCCTCCCACAGCAGGAAACCTTGCTGCTGCTCCTCCTCTCCCCTCTGCAATACCCAAGGTGAAATGTTATTAAACACTTTTTTTTTTGCCAGCATGTGGTAAATCCTAAATTCTCCTCTGGTTTCCAGTGAAAAGTTGGCTTTTGCTGCACGGTAATAAAGCAGTGCAGAGTCATCTCTGGTGTTACTTGGGGATGTCACTGGGGGAAAGGAACATTTTTGGGTGTGCAAAAGCAGCGAGTCTGGCTGTCTCCTGGTTCAGCTGATTGGCACCACTGCAAGGACCTTACTGTGGTCTGCCAGCCCCTGGAGGGAGCCTGAAAGAAAGATGGAGAAAGAATATCTGCAAGGAGCTGGAATGGCAGGACAAGGGGGAATGGCTTCAGACTGAGAGAGAGTGGGTTTAGATTGGGTATTAGGAAGGAATTGTTCCTTGTAAGGGTGGAGAGGGCTGGGATGGAATTCCCAGAGGAGCTGTGGCTGCTCCTGGATCCCCAGAAGTGTCCAAGGCCAGGCTGGACAGGGCTTGGAGCAACCTGGGACAGTGGAAGGTGTCCAGAGGATGGAACTGGCTGAGCTTTCATGTCCCTTCCAACCCAAACCATTCCACGATTCTGTGATCTCTCCCTTTAGAAAAGCCCCAATTGCCTGACCTGGAAGGTTTGATTTATGGAGAGCATTTAGACATTTCTTATTCAAATGAATTGCCAGAGGGAGCTCCTCTCTGCAGGGCTAGCAAGGTGCAGTGCTGCTTTCCCCTCTGCACAGCAGCAGGGATGGGATGGGATGTGAAAGCCCCTGGCAGCCCTCCAGCCATTCCTCTGGAGCCAAGCTTTCCACTCCTTGTCTCCCTACCCTGGCTCTTCCTTGCAGCAAGACAAATGCCTGTGGTGATGCCAAAGGAAGGGGAGCAGGGGAGGAAAACACAGCCTGGCACATCCTCTGCCTGCCGTGGCTCTCTGGAGAGGGGGAGGTTGGTGATTCTCTGAGCAGGGAGAGCCTTTGGATGGAATCACTGCCCTCATGCAGGGAATGTTCTGGAGCTGGAACCTCCAAGGGGCACCAGGAGGGAGAGAAAAGCACCTGCAGAGAGCCTGAAAAGGTGTCCCAGTGGGTGGGGCGAGTCACTCCCCAGAAGTGACTTTCAGATGCTGCAGGGCAGTGGAACCACCTCTGCCCCACAGCTTTGTGCTCCAGCTGCCTGGGAAGGGCAGGCAGGGTGGTGTGAGTGTGACAGAGCAGAGCTCTGGAGAGCCTTGCAGGACCTTCCCTTGCAGGATCTTCCCCTGCAGGACCTTCCCTTGCAGGAAAGGTCTTCTCTCTGAGGGGTGTTTCAAGGCAGGATTTCACCCATCCCATCTCAGTGGTCACATTTCTAACACTCACAAACCTTTGCTTTTAAATAGCTCCAGCTCCTGTCAGTGCTGTGGGACATAACCCCAGGTATTTACAGTTCCTTAAAAGCAGAGGAACAACTAAAACATCTGAAACTAAACAACACTCAACATGATTTTGCCATTTCCATAGCTCTTTAGATCTCACTTTTCTTTAGCACAGGCTGATTTTTCCCTCCATCTTCTGGTCAGATGGGATTTCTGTTTGTGGGATGTGAAGGTCACCCCATCCTTATCTCCCAGACTGTTTGGGAAGAGCTCCTAAGGCAATATTTATGAAAAATACTTCAGAACTGAATGTATTATTGCTTGACTGACACGGCAAGATTGTTTTCTCCACCCAGTTCTGCTTCAAGCCTGCCTCAGTCTGAAGCTTCAGAGCAAACCATCGTGGAGGAGCAGAGGGAGAACCATGATCCTTGTTCATGATCTGAGCTCAGGATGGATTCCAGGAACGTCTGAGCACTAAATATAGCAGCTGTGCTTGCTCAGCAGCTCTGGGTCCAGCAGGGGAGGTGTGAAATCAAGTCTCAGTCACCATTAGCAATGCTCCCTGAGAATTCCAGGATCCCTCTTTCTCCTGGTTTAAATCTCTTTGAAATGCTGGAGAAAATAATGAAATTATTGGGGGGAAAAACAGAACCTTAATTTACAGCTATTAGGACCATGGGCTAAACCCTTCCTCTGTCCTCTTTGTCTTCCAGCAAACTTCACCAGTGCTTGTAAAAGCTTCTGAGCACAAAAAGCATCACAGGAGTGTAAATATTGGAGCTTTTATTTGTTTGGATTTAATAAAAACTGCTGGGTGTGTTGAGGAAAAGCTGCTCCTGAGACACCTGTGCAAACCATAAACCCAGAATGCCTCTTGTTACAGGATTTCCTAGGAAAAATGCACGGAGGGTTCCAGCTCCATGTTGGGTGTGGTTGTGGTGCATTGTCACTCACGATGCTTTTCACCCCCGATTTTTGCAAATTCTACCCAAAATCTCCTCCAGGAAGGGTGATGCTCAAATTACCAAGACCCCGAAGTTCTTCTTCACTTCTTGCTGCTTTCCTGCAGGTCTCTTAAAGCTTTCAAACGAGCTGGATTAATAAAATATGCTCCGTCTTGCTCATGCACACATTTTAAATTAATAATGGCAATCCTGCTGTAAATTCACGCTGGAACAAACCAGTTCAGCACGCCCAGTGCTCGTGTCCCCATCGTGTGTGTCCCTGTCCAGCCTGTCCCTGCCCTGATCTGCCCAGCCTGCATGTCCCTGTCCTGTGTGTCCCTGTCCTGCCTGTCCCTGTCCTGTGTGTCCCTGTCCTGCGTGTCCCCGTCCTGTGTGTCCCTGTGCATCCTGTCCCTATCCCGTGTGTCTCGGTCCCGCGTGTCCCTGTCCCCATGTGCCCTCGTCCTGCGTGTTGCTGCCCCGTGTGTCCCCAACCTGCATGTCCCTGTCCCGCGTGTCCCTGTGCTTCCTGTCCCTATCCCGTGTGTCCCAATGTCGCCTGTCCCTATCCCGTATGTCCCCTCACGCCTGTCCCTGTTCTTCCTCTCCCTATCCCTTGTGTTCCCCTCATGCTTGTCCCTGTCCCGCATGTCCCCGTCCCGTCTGCCCTCCTGTACCCATTTCGCGTGTCTCTAGCCCTCCTGTCCCCATGCCGCTTGTCCCTCCCGTTCCCCTCCCTCCTGTCCCCATGCCGCTTGTCCCTCCCGTTCCCCTCCCTCCTGTCCCCATGCCGCTTGTCCCTCCCGTTCCCCTCCCTCCTGTCCCTCCTGTCCCTGTCCCGCAGCGCCGCGGGGGGCCGGCAGGGGGCGCGCGCGGGCCGCGCAGCCGGGGCGCTGCTGCGGGGACAGGGATGGGACATTGGGGGGACAGTGGGGACACTGGGGGGACACGGAGGGGACACTGGGGGCACACGGGCACCTTCCTCCCTCCTGCCCCGCTTTGCCTGCCCCTCTGCCCCGCCGCCTCTGACTAGCCCCAGGTGGCGCCAGGCGAGAGCCCAGCGCGCCCCGCACGGCGGGTGTGAAGTGGCGGAGGGACATGAGGACACGCAGGTGGCCATGGTGTCCCCAGCGCCGGCTCTGGATCAGCTCTTTATCCTCCTCTTTATCAGGGAATGGCTCTGGTCCTCGCCATGGCCAGGCGGTGCAGGGCTGAAGCCACCTGTAGGAATGGCACTGCTGTCCCTCCATCCTGCCCAGGCTGGGTGTGGAGTTGAATAAAAATAGAAATTAAATAGAAATAGAAATAATAGAAATAGAAATAGAAATAGAAATATAGAAATAGAAATAGAAATAGAAATAGAAATAGAAATAGAAATAGAAATAGAAATAAGAATATAATAGAATGGAATATCCTGAGTGGGAAGGGATCACCCAGTCCAACCCCAGCCCTGCACAGACACCCAGCAATGCCACCCTGGGCATCCCCGGCAGTGCTGTCCAAACTCTCCTGGAGCTCTGGGGAAGAACCTTTCCCTGATATCCACCCTAACCTGCCCTGGCCCAGCAAGCCCCAGGCTGCCAGTGGCTCTGCTGTGACAGAAAGCACAGGGCAGGGCACTGGGCTGTCCCCAGGCTGCACCCAGCCTTTCCTTCCTCCTTCTGCAGCGCTGGGCTGTGCTGGTGGCACCCATGGCAGAGCAGGGACCTGGGCCATGGCTGTGAGGGGCACATCCCAGAGCTGCCACATCCCAGAGCTGCCACATCCCAGAGCTGCCATATCCCAGAGCTGCCACATCCCAGAGCTGCCACCTTCGCCATGCCCACCCCTCCTGCAGCCCAGGGTGCCAGCAGGATGCCCTGGGCAGGTTTTTGGCCTCCCTGCTCTCCTGCAGCCCCGTGCCTGTGTGGATGTGCACTTGTCCCAGAGCAGCTGAGCCCTGGGGAAGTCAGCTGGTCCCTGCTGGTGTCACCTCTGCTTGGAGCCATCCCCTCCCACCTGAGCCTGCATTTCACCCCCACCAGCCAGCCCTGCTTTCTGACTCCCTCGCAGGATGAATTTCACAACCCCTGCCTTGGTTTGTGTCTCAGCTGTTGCTGTAGCTACCACAGCTCCTGCCTGTGTGTGTTTGCTTGTTTTTCTCATCTTTCTATGGCCTTGCAGACATGAAAACTGCACAAGCACACAAGTTCAGGGTTTCCAAAGGAAGCTGTGGTCTGAGACACGCAAAGAAATGTCAGGGGTAGAGAGTTACACTTGTGGCTAGTGACTGTTTGTTTGTTTTGCTAAGTAGAAGCAGGTGTCACAGAGGGTATTTGGGGAAAGATGAGAAGGGTTGTGTTGCTCACAGGGTTCAAAACCTTCTCACCAGTGTTAACTATTGTTTTCAGAGGCAAGAAGCAGAACGCAGGCGAGAGACAGAAGGATTTTGCTCAGGTCTTTCAGCATTGAGATTAAAATCTTTCAACTTTTTCCTTTCATTTTCAATTTGTGTGTTGCAGCTTAGAAACCTTAATATCAAGGACTGCACGGGGGTGATAGTGGAGCAGTGGCAGGAACCCAAATGTGTTCACCAAAACCCCTACAAGTGCTCAAGGAGAACCCTGAATGGTTATTAAAGTGCCTTGAGGTGCTGCAGGATTGAAGTATGAAAAATACAGAAAACTTTGTGTATTTAAAGGGTTACTTTCTGCCAATTACTATAGACTATTTTAAAATTTACTGTCTGACAAGGAACTACCAGTGCACTAAAAATTCTTCTCTGGAAAGCTAATGTTTGTATCTCTTGGCTGACAGCGGTTGCTAACATGATGCTCAGTATTTGGTCTGTGCTGATGCCTCCTGTATCCAGGAATGTTTGTCTTCATCACTCTTGAACTCTCCTAAATCGAGTCTGGGGTGTGCTGAGGAATCTGCCCATAGCAGGGAGAGCAGACAACTCTGGTTACAGCTGAGATATTTCATGATGTTCAGGAGAAAATGCCTTGAATTTAATGCAGGTTATTTACACTGTTTCTCTCTCTCGCTTTTCTTTTTTTTTTTTAATTTTTTTTTTTAATCGGGTTCACAGTTTTAATGGGTGCTTTGTGTGAGAGGTTTAATTTCCTGTGTCAGGATGTTGTTTGTAATTTCTGGAACCAGGATTTGGGTAAGTTTCCGTTCTTTACCTCTCCCAGGTAGGACACTTCCTGCTCTGTGCAGACAAATTGACTCCCCTCCACCTGGGCCCCAAATCAGGCTGACAGGGCAGAGTTCCCACTGAGCACAATTTTCAGGACTAATTTTTGCTCTCAGCTTCACAGATCTGCTTTTGTTCTCCCTTCCTGCCCTCACATACTGCGAGCAATTAAATCCTCTGAAGCACGTGAATTCTGCCATTAAAAGTGCACACCAGAGTGCATCTATATGCATTTTAAAAATCACTCCTTTGAAACAGAATCACTTATGGGTTTTAATATTTATCGCTGTTGTTCCCTTGGCTGAAAAATTTGAATTTGACATATATGCATGGTTTATGTCCAGTTTCCACTTTCCACACGGAGCAGTTTGGCCTCTCTGCTGTGCTGAAGGGGTTTTTAACCAAGAATTCCACAGGCAGGTCAGGCTGCAGGGTCAGTGCCTCGTCCTTGAAGGCAAACACTGAGGTTGGAACTCCTGACTCACCCAAAGCTGTGCAAAAGCAGCTGAATAAAAACCTCTGAGATGTGATGCTGCCCGTGTGGCTCTGGGGAGGACTGGGAGGTGTCCCCATGAAAACACTTCAGGAGCTGAATTTGAATTTGTGTTGAGCAGTTTGGGTGATCTCTTTGCATCTGGATTTGCTGTAAGTGCAAAAATTGATGGGGGATTTTGACTGTGATGTTGGACACAGCTAGGAAAGGTTTTGCCCCTCACCAGTGCAGGATGGAAGAGAAAAAAGAGAAATTCCCTTTGTGCCTGCAGAGCCTCTCCAAGGTACAGTTTATTTAATATATTTTTCTTCTGGATGGGGAATTGCTGAGTGCCTGGGCAGGAGCAGGAGCAGTGAGTCTCAGTGCCATGAGCGTTGCTGAAGGTGCACTTGGGGGTTTCTGTGTGGGCAGAGCAGTGTTTGAGCAGAAAAAGTGTTTGTCCCCAGTGTCACCGTGGGGCCAGTCCAGCAGGGTCTGTGTGCCCCGATAGCTGCAGGGCAGGGCAGGGCTGTGCCTGCCGGGGCTGATAAGGGCTGTGGGGATGGTGCTGCCACAGGGAGAGTTTGGGTACAGCCTGGGGAGCTCAGGGCTCGAAGCTGGACGAGGGAAGGGAGTGATTTCAGGGCAGGCAGGGAGGCTGCAGCAGGTGGGAAGGACTTGGCTCTTCTGGGGTTCCTCTCCAAGCTGCTGCTCCCTGTTTTCAGCTTCCCAGCACTGCAGTGCTTGGCTAAGGCTGTGCTGGAGCAGCAGAGGTACATCCTGTCCTGCATCCCCAGGGATCCATCCCATCTATCCCATCCCATCCCATCCCATCCCATCCCATCCCATCCCATCCCATCCCATCCCATCCCATTAATCCCATCCCATCCATCCCATCCCATTATCCCATCCATCCCAGTGTCACCATGTACAGAGCACCTTGCTCTGCTCTCTCTGAGGAGCACCAACCCTCACTCCTGCTTCTCCAGGGTGGCACTGCCCAGCTGCTGTGCCAGCTCCTGCCTGGGGATGCAGCCTGTGGAGCAGCAATGGCTGTGTGTGTCACAGTGTCCCCAGTGTCCCCAAGTCACCGCTGTGCTCTGGCTGCCAGGGTCAGCTCTGACCAGCACACAGAGCCACAGGATGGTCACTGCCAGCAGGGGAAGAGAGGTCAAGGACCTGTCAGGGGAATGGTTTGGGTGGCCAAAGGGCTGTTTGATAAAAGGCTCCAGTGACAGTGCCAGAATAGGACCTTTCTGTGTGTCCTCATCCATCACTGCTTTATTTGGTCATTCATTTCCAAGTTACACCCACCGAGGAAAACCTTCTCTCCCACCAGCACGGAGGTGCAGCTGTGGGGTTTGGGCATGGTGAGGGGAGCTGGACTGTGCCCTCAACCCCCAGGACAGTGGCTGGGAGGATGCTCAGCAGGATTTGGGAGTGTGTTCAGTTAGATTTAAGGAGGATGCTCAGCTTGGGCAGCAGCATCTCCCTGATGCCATGCATGGGCAGCAGTGGGAATGGAAAGCCCCACCCCAGCAGTGCTGTGCCCCCCTGCCTGTCCCCTGCCACCCTCCAGCCCCAGGTACAATGTCATGAATGGCCTTTGCTCCTTGCTGGGGATTTCGGGTGTTTGTCTCATTTTGCAACATGTAAAGAAAAGGAAATACCTGTTGCATCACAGCAAAAGGCAAAAGCTAGAAGTGCTTCAAATGCCTGATTTTGCTAACTTGCCATAGCCCAAGCCCAAACTGGTGGGGTTAAAGTGGATCAGTGGAGCACAGAGGCAGCTGGGAGGCCCCAGGGGGATGTTCTGCACCCCACTTTGCCCTCACCCCCCATCACTGCTCCAGGGATCTCTGGGGCTGCTTTGGGCTGCTCCTCTGCCAGGCTGCCTGTGGCAAACACCCAGCAGTGGATCAAGCAGAAAAAGCATTCACAACATTAATGAAAGCTGTGACAAAAGGAAGCGAGGGGAACTATTGTCTCCTTGGCCTTCTCCTCAGAGTGTCTGCGTGTAATGAGACTTTTGGTTATGCTTGTGGCTTCTGTGACAAAGCTGTGATTTAAGGGCTGTCTGTGCCGAGGCAGAGCTGCTCACACAGGCCAAAGTGCTGGTGAGTAATATTTTACCACAAATTGTTGTAACTGGAGCTCGACGAGTGCAGTAGGAAGGAGCAGGAGGGGATTGCGTTTGATTTATGAGATGACTTAGTGCAATTTGCAGGGCGAGCTTTGTGTGGCTGTGGATTTGCAAACCCTGCAAGTAAAAGTCCATGGGAATGGGGCTGGGGAGGGGAAAACTCCGTGGTTTGCTGCCACGATGCCCAGAGGAGGAAGCCTGGATCTGTGGGTGTCACCAGGGCTGGCACTGCTCTGGGGACCAACAGCAGCTGGGGATGGCCAGGAGCCTTCCCAGTGTGTGTGCAGAGCCCACTGGGAATCACAGAATGGGATCACTAGGGCTGGAAAAGTGTCCAGGATCAAGTTTAACCTGTGACTGATCCCCACCTTGTCCCCAGCCCAGAGCACTGAGTGACACATCCAGTCATTCCCTGGACACTCCAAACCTCCCTGGGCAGCCCTTTCCCCTGCCTGCCCATCCTTTCCATGGAGAAATCCTGAATTTCTTCCTGAAGGGTCCTGCCTTTCAGCATGGCCATGGTGTGTCAAACAACCCCTCTGGGCAGCTCTGCTTTCTCCCTCAGCCTTCAAACCCAGCCAGAAGTTGCAGGGGTGTTTTCCTAAACCCCCAGGTTCTCCTACAGCCAGCCTGAGGAGCATCTTTAGGGTGAGCTCTGGGGAGGAAGGAGCACGGAGGGCTGCCTGCTGCTGGGCTTGCATCACTGTGAGAATTCAGGTCATGTTTACTACAGGCAGCTGGAACACAATGATCTCAGATGGTAACAAGTAACATGTGAGAGGACACGTTAAAGCATTCAAGCTGTTTTGTAAGCACCTACTTTGCTTTCTTTCCAAACCCTGTTTAGCTCTTCGCACGGATTCATTTGTCCTCTGGAGAAGCTGGTGTCATCTTATTGAAATAAGTGAAAAAGAGCCAGAGCTTCCCTTTCCTTTTAATTTCAAATGGAAAAATGGTTTTGTCTTTTTTTTTTTTGGTTAGTTGGTTGGTTTCATGTTGTTGTTGTGTTTGTTTTTTTTCAAAGGCATCAACAAGCCCAGCCCCACAGTGCAGCTCCTTTTCTGCTTCAAAAGGACAGATATCTACTCTCTGAGGGCTTCAGCCTCTTGCAAGCTGCCCTTGTGTAATTTCCTCTATTTACATTTGGCCAGCACTGGCCTCATTGACTAGGAGAGTTTATACAACCCCTTTGGAGAGGAATACCAAGGATTGCTGAGGCAGTCCTGCCCCACATCTCCTATTTACCGTGGTGCTAGAGATGTACAGCGCTACTCAATAAATACTGAATAAATACCTCCTGATCCTGTTTTGCTCTGCCTTTCATGCCTTTGTACCACGATAACAGAGGTCACAGGCAATTAATTTTAACCAGGTGGGGAAAACGACACTTAAAATCTAAAATCAGGGAGACATCTGATAATGCTCCAGTTAAATGTGTTTTTATTTACGTGAACTGTGTGCAGCCTTTGCAATGCCTGTTTTCAGGGGCTTGTTTTTGAGGAAACTGTTGCAAATGCTGTTTGTTCACTGCTGTAAGCGAGCCAGAGTCGAATTTGGAGGCAGATTAGCTTCCCTGGACTTTGGTGTTTGTGTTCCAGCCTGCTCTGCTCACCTCTGCTCGAGGACTGAATGAAAACAGCTTGTCCTTAATCCACATCAGTGGTGATGATTCCTTCAGCAGGCAGAGCATTTGCAAACCTAATGTGGGCAGTGATGTTTGGGACGTGGCAGCTCTGCTCCTTGTAGGGTTTGTGGGGTGAGCAGGGCATCAAGAAATCAGGTTTGAGGGAGAGAAAACTGCTCTTCAGCGCGACTATTCTGCTATTTAGTGGCTTCTTGATTTATTTTTTTTTTTTATCAAGTAGATTTTTCTGGTACACCAGTTGCTCAGCCTGGCATGGAGAATGCATTCAGCAATGCAGAGATGAGAAAATAACGACATGATTGCGTGCCTGCTGAAGAAGACACGAGGGTGACACTGCTAAGTGCCACCAATTCAGGCACCACTCGGGAGAAGAAAAGGCTCCCTCTGATCAGGGCTGCCGGGGAAGGGTTTACAAGAGCACCCTTGAGGTCAGCGCTAATCCTCAGCTTCCAGAATGCTCATTTCAGAGCTGGGATTGCCCAACCTGCAGGGGAAGCACAGCCACTCCAGCGGCATGTGACAGCCAGGCTGTGACAGCCCTTGGGGAAGGGAAGCATCTCCACATCCCACAGCAAACCCAGGGGCAGCCCAGGCAGGGAGAGGAGGAAAAGTTTCTTCACTTGTGTTTATTACCACCAAAAAAAAAAAAAAAAAAAAGGAGAAAAGAGGGGAAAAAAAAAAAGGAAAAGTTTATTGCAAATCTCAGTGTTTAAGAGTATTTCCAGAGTCCACTGGGTAACGTTACAAAGCAATCAGTAAATCCTGCTCTCTGCTGTGCCCTCTCACACACACACTCGCCACTCGCTCCCCTGCTCGTGCCGCGACAGACAGCAACAGAAACGGACTGTGAGGTCAGTGACAAACCTGCTAGTCGAGCTGTATTGGAAACTGCCAATAAAAAAAAAGAGGAAAAATCCCAAACGAACGGAATTACAGTAGAACCTCGCAAATCTGCAGAACAGGGAGCTTCCACACACACGCAAAACCTGGAGGCCTTAAATCCACTTCCAAGCAGTTGTAATAGCAAAGTGCTGTAGTGAGGTCTCGAATCACAAAGACTTCAACAACCTTACAAGGATAGGCTACAGAACATTTACCAGAAAAACGCTTGAAGTATCATAAATTAACAATAAATAAAAAAAAAAAAAAGAACATCGTAATGCGACGTGGTTATTTGTTCATTGATCACTGATTCACACGACTCTTAGTTTCTCTGCAAGGGATCTTCCAGTCCTGGGTGCAACACAGCGAGGTTCTGCTGGCCGTGATAAAGTGCTGAGGCAGAGGAAGGACACGAGACCACAGGTCCCGGGCAGTGAGGATGAATTGCTCCAGCCACTTGGTTGCAAGAGTGCCTGTTTCTTCATTTTTTTTTTTTTCTTCATTTTTTTTTTTTCTTATTTTACCTTTTTTTTTTGGACATCTAAGACAGAAAAAACAAATCAAGCACCTTCCCAAAAAGAGGTTGTTCTTTTTTTTTTTTTTTTTTTCTTTTTTTCCTTTTCTTCTTAAAGGATTGTCCCACATTTCTATGGCTGGTAAAACACAGACAGGTCAGCATAGCAGTTAATGGATGATGCCACTTCCACTTAAATACACAGAAATGGTGGTCTGGGAGTTTTTTCATTCCCCCAAACCAGAACAGACTTGTTTGATTTGTCCCCCTGAGTTGCCTAGAGGCGAGAAGATGCATATAGGTGGGGTAAGCAAGCTCGTGTCACCATGAGCAGGAATCTCTCCCGTTAAGACTGAAAGAACAGCTCAAATGTGGTCTTTTGTCCTTCTCTTCACGCACAGGCTCCACTTCATTTCTCACTGAAGCCAGCAGCAAAAAATAAAGAAGCTCCTTGCTGGCTTCGGGGTGAGCTGGGGAAGGGGTGCAGCTCAGCCCAGCCACCCCAGGACCCCCTGGCTGGCAGGGTGAGGAGCAGAGGGACAAGGGAAGGTCCTGGGGGGGCCACAGGCAGCAGGGATTTCCTTGTGCACCTGTGAGAGAAGGTTTTGGGTACATTAAGACATCCTGGGCCAAATCCTCCCTGCGGGGTGGGTTGGTTCTGGCAGCAGTGCCAAGTCTGTGGGCACCAGCTGAGCCTTTTTCTGTGGAAAGAGATGCTGGATCTGTAATTAATTTTTTTTTTTCTTTTTAAATAACTGGGTTACTTAAGACTTACCTATTGAAAACAGCTACAGTTTATGCTGTAAGAGTAATTTTCCCAACAATTTCACAAGCAATATAAGATAGGCATTGAAGAGATTGATGTAAAGACAGCTTTCCGTTATGCAGAAGATCATTTTTCCTCTCCAGTTATATGAGCTAACCTCCTTTAACAATCTCAGAATAAATTAATAAATACTAGTTAAATTAGAAACAGTACATCAGATCTGACTATCAACAGAAAACAATTCTAAGGATCCCAGTCAGGAGAAGAAAAATGATCTTGTGAAGTATGTGCAGTAATAACTGGCCATAAAGACACACGGAGCCTTTGATTTCCCAGCATTTGTGACATTCAAGTTAAGATCGTTAGCAATGGTTTCTAACTGTCAGCTATCTAGCCTAGCCTCCTCCTCCTCCTCCAAGCTAAAACATGAGTCTGTGTCCCTCCAGAAGAAGATTCAGTTGGCTACTGGTGGTGTTGTGTTTGTTGTTTGGGTTTTGTTGGTGGTTTGTGGTGGGGTGGGTGGTGGGTGGTGTTTGTGTTGTGTTGTGTTTGTGGTGTTGTTTTTTGTTGTTGGGGTGTGTTTTTGTGTGGGTTTTTTGTGTGGTTTTTTTGGGTTTTTGTTGGTTGTTTGTTTTTTGTTGGTGTGTTTTTTTTTTTTTGTGGGTTTGTGGGGGTGTTTGTTGGGTGTTGTGGGGGGGTTTTTTTGTGTGGTTTTTGTTTTTGTTTTTTGTTTGTTTGGGTTTGGTGGTGGTGGTGTTTTGTGTGTGTTTGTGTGTGTGTGGTGGGGGTTTGGGGTGGGGGGTGGTGGGGGAGTAGAAGGTTAGTGTATTTTTTGTCGTATCCACTAAGACACCTACAAAAAAAACATTTACAGCAGTTAGCCACAGCCCCTCCCTCCCTGCCCTGCCCTGCTGTAGGGTTTTAATCTGCATTTTATCTGCAGCCAAAACTCGGTGGCAAACAGACTCCACGTTAAAAGTGACCCTGTTGAGTGCTGGGGTAGAGGGGTCATCTTCAGGCGAGTCAGAAGCCCCATGGCACTGCAGGGATGCTGAGCCTGAGATTCATCAGGCATCTGTTTGTTCTGCCAGGCTTCACCTTTCTGCAGTGGCACAGGCACAGCGAGAGGGATTCGCCTCTGCTGGTGCCTGAAGTGATGCCAGGTTTGGGTTTCTAACAGGATCAGGGTAGCACTGCAGCATTTCCCTTCCCTCTGAGGTTCCTCAGTGCCTCATCCGTGGGACTCTGCAGAGCTGCATTGCAGTCTTCTGGCTCTGGGAGATTCCCAACAGTGGTTGCAGGGCTTTTAGAGGGTGCTGTGATTAGTGCTGCCAGAACACTTCCCAGACAGAGAAAATCACTGACAGCTGTCAAACACCTCCAAAACAAAATTACAATGCAAGTTTTACTTACCTGCAAGGGGTGGTCCAGCCAACCCAGCTAAGCTTTGAATGAAGACGTAGACTCCAGCTGCAGAAGACATCCTCTCGATGCCAACCACGTCGTCTTCAGCCAGGAGGGGAATATGTGTGCCCGCGACCGTGCCGAGCATGAACCCAAAATAAACGCTACATATCATCAAGCCCCAGAATCCAGAGGCAAAGGGGAAGGCAACCAACGCTACCGCCAGCAGGATGACACAGATGAGCTCGATGTAGATCTTGCGGATCGGCTTCTTGTTGAGAACCCAGCCTGCAAAAATCCTGCCAAACACCTCGGCGATGGCCATGGCTGACAGGATGTAGGCAGAGTGGTCCTTGCTGATGCCGAGGCTGCGGCTCAGGGGGATGATGTAGAGGGAGGGAGCGAAGAAGCCCAGGGTTGCAAACAGGCCAAACCTGTGCTGGAAGAGAATAGCCAATTCCTATTTTTTATAACCTTTACAAATCCTAAAGATTTTTAGAGGGCAATTTTTGCACTTTGTTTCTTTTTCCTGCTGCTCTGAGGCTATTCTGTGATGTTTGGGTTCCCTGCTCTGCTCTTGTGCTGTGTCCTTCTCATGTCAGATCCCACATACGAGTTCCTGAAGCACTCAAAAGAGAGTAAAACTTATTTTATAATTCAGAGGAAGAAACCTGAGGCTCCATCCTTAATAAATTTCCATGGCGAACTTACTAAATAAAATTGTAAGTGGTGTTTATTTGTTATTGTCCAAAGGCTTTCTGTGAAAAAATGGTTTGGAAGATGTTTACTGTCTTGGGTCTTCACCAGAACTGTGAACTAAATTACCTTTGGAAAGACAAACTTCTGCTCTTAATCCCAACCATCCACCCAGAGCAGCTGAAATTGTGCAGAGCCAAATTTGATTTTCAGATCCTACAAGACACAAGTGGGGTTGGCAATCAGGAAGAGTTTCTTGTACAAGTGCCCAACAAAAATACAATTAAATTTACAATTTAATGGGGGTCTCTGCATCCCAAGAGCCCTGCGAGAGCACAAGGGCTCAAATTACTCAGAACCATAATATTTTTGCTTTTTAAATTAGCTCCTTTATGAATTACAGCCAAGGAACTGATTGGCATTGACAGCTGATTCCTTTAAATGGAGTGTAAAAACAAAAATAAATCAGAAGTAATTATGGTTCCTGGGCACTTGCAGATGTTTTGAAGATGTCCCATTTTAAACTTTATGCTGTAGATGGAGCATCCTTGAAACCTGACTCCATCAACAGTTGGGGACAAAGTTTAAAATGAAATCTCATGGAATGAAATGAAGTGAAATTTAATGGAACTGAATGAAGGAAATTTTATGAAATTGAAGGAAATTTCAACGTTTCATTTAAAGAAAGGAAATTTCGTTTTGCGCCATGGAATTAAATGAAATAATTTTATGAAATGAAAGGAAATTTCGTTTTGCGCCATGGAATTAAATGAAATAATTTTATGAAATGAAATGAAATTTCATGGAGTGAAATAAAATGAAACGAAAATTCAAGTTTCATTTCGTTTTATTTCCTGAAATGGAATGAAATTTCATGGAATGAAGGGAAGTATCCCTGGAATTGTCCAAGGCCAGGTTGGGCAGGGCTTGGAGCAGCCTGGAGTAGTGGAAGTTGTCACTGCCCATGGCAGAGGGTGGAATTATTGGGATTTAAGGTCCTTTCCAACCCAAACCATTCCCTGATTCTCTCATGTTTCCATTTTCCCGTGTGTTCATGCTTCCCTGCCCACGTTATTTCATTATCCCTGTAGCTAATTAAGAGGCTGTTTGTGTCAGTTTATGTTCAGCCACAGTGAATTCACCTTTATGGATCAATTTTCTCCTTGTTTTTGTGCCTGGCTAACCCAGAACAGCTTTGATCCCATTAACTTTATGCTCCACACACCTGGAGAAGATAATGAAATTACACCATGGGATTTAACCATTAAATACTGGGAATTGCAGCTCTCCCTGTTAGAGCAACTAGGAAATGACTGAGAAAACAAACAGGAAAATAAAGATATTAAGCAGGCAGCACATTCCTGATGCAGCCTGGCTTAAGGATAACCCTGCGGATAAATATAATCCCAAACACACCTGTGCCAAATCACTGTTTGTGCAAATAAATCCCATATTCCCTTTTCCACTGGAAT
>NW_028147457.1:0-2711 GCF_008360975.1 Lichenostomus cassidix
TGCTGAACGGTGAGGAAAAGTCCTGAAAAACCCAAAATAACCCCAGAAAACACCCCAAATTAACACCAAAATCCAGCTTAAGACCCAAAAAAACCTGAGCTGGAAAACCTTAAAAAACCCCAAAATCCCAACAAAAATCCAAATAAAAATGCAGGAAAGAAATGCAACCCCCCAAAAAAATTCCCCAAAAAAATCCCCCAAAACCCCCAAGAAAACAAACAAAATGTACCCCAAAACCCCCCAAAATGCCAAAATTAAAAAAAAAAAACCAAAAAAAACCAAACCCAAAACTCCACGAAGAAGAAAACCCCCCAAAAAACCCCAAAAGGTCCTGAACTGGAAAACTCTAAAGAAACCCCAAAATCCCCGAAAAAACCCAAAATAAAAAAAAATTCCCCCCAAAACACCCTAAAAGGAGCCAAAAACTGAAGCAGAAGGCAGAAGTCGCAGAAGGCACCGTGATGGGTGGCACTGCTGGCTGTCCATGTCCCCTGCACTGCCCCACCCGCCATGTCAGCAATAGCGCCTGACACGCAGCCCCTCCCGAAGATGACGAAGTGAATGACAGCTCCGACAGCAAACCAGAACCAACCAACAGCGTTAGCCAGCAAGAAGCAGCCGCTGGAAGCAAAAAACAACTTGGAAATACTATAGAAAAGCTAAAAACTCAATTCAAACAAGCAATGAAGCAATTAAAACAGCAAGTGAGCACTACGATCCAAGACATAGTACAGCCAGCAACCAGCCCCTTAAAGCCACAGCAAATACCGCAACTAATACAACAGCTGCAACAACAGTCTCAGCAAAAACCAGCAATGCAGCGCTGAAACGAAACATCTGCGGAGAGCAGCAGAAGCCCAGAGACCCCCCTGAGCATCCCGTGCCGGCGCTCCCAGCCCTCAGACAAAGGGAGTCCTGGTCCTGCCTGCTCCAGCCCAGCTCAGTGCAGAGCCGAGCGGGGCCGAGCCTGCGCCGTGCAGCCGAGCAGCGCCAGGACCCAGAGAACAAGAGGCTCGACGCAGATCCGAGCAGAAGCCTGGGGCAGCTCCGCCACCCTTTTTCCCCTCACTTTCCCCTGTTCCGTTCCCTTCCCCCCGCCATGGGTAACGCAAGCAAGCTCCGTCTGCGCACCGAGAAGTCTTTCTCAAAGCTCCAAAAATCAATTCATAAATGTATTTTCAAAGGACCCTGTTAATTAGTACAACTAAGTTATATTTTAAACTTGTTTTTACCTTTTCTGAATAACAAAGCCTTACAGTAAAATAATTGTCCTAATGAGTAATAACACCGTAATTGATAAAACCTTGAACAAAAGCTAAATTCCTTGCTAAAGCAATTTTAAAAGTGTTTCTCTTAAGTATACCTCAGCGAAGTTAACTTTTAAGCTATCTCCTCGAAGCGTCATTTATCGACATGTGCATATCTTAGTTTATAAACCAGCTCAGTGTCCTAGACAAATTCAGTAAAGCCCTTTCTAGAATATTTGAAGTGAATATTAACTGAACAAAATATAAAACTACAGCAATTAACCTTAAATCCTTATATCAAAACATCGAATGATGTACAAAAAGTTACTAAGTGCAATTAACTGTGTGAAACTCACCCTAAGCTTAACCCCAAGTATGTTTTTTGCAGAAGCATCCAAAATAACTACCTCACTAAAGTTAAAGAAATGTTTTTGTTTACAAGTATTACTTGAAACAATGTATGTGTGTAAGTGTGACAGTACTACAGCAAGCATGTGAAAAATACTGTTCTAACTTCAGTATTTTAAATTTGTAAATTAAGCCTGTAAGTGAAGCTATACTGTATTATAGTAAATTTTACATAAATCAACTACTAAATAGTTTAAGTTACCTGTTAAGTGCCATTGAAATTAAGGTCAAATAATACCTTAATGAGCTAACCTAAAACAAAAGCTAAACAAAGGGAATAAAAGCATTTAA
Source organism: Lichenostomus cassidix (assembly GCF_008360975.1). Taxonomy (NCBI): domain Eukaryota; kingdom Metazoa; phylum Chordata; class Aves; order Passeriformes; family Meliphagidae; genus Lichenostomus; species Lichenostomus cassidix. Next base: position 1,947 of record NW_028147457.1, read on the forward strand.
ATTTATTGAAAAGCCTTCAAAGTGTATTTAAAGAAAAATAAAGCCTTAGTGAAAAGCTACACCCGAAATAGATGCTAGCTCCCGAGTTTTTCATATTTTATAAGTTCTATTAATTTAGATATTGAGTTTTAATCCTCCAATTATAGCTTCAAGCAATAATTTCAATTACTGCAAGTTTGCTCCCTACAGTTATCTATTGTTTACGAATCTTGTAGCCTGAGTCAGTGAGCTGTCCTTGAAGTCCAAGTTTAAAAAAAAATTGTTTTATCTAAAAATGCTGAGAACAAGAGTTCTAATATCCTATATAGCGTCCAAAGTTGTACGCAAAAATCACAAGTACATAAAAAGCATAAAAGCTAAAAGTCCCAAAGCATCACAAATGATGATAATTTTAAATTCTGTTAAGTTTAAATTCTATTAGAGTTAAATTCTGTTAAAGTTAAGTGAGTTTAAGTTTTATTACAAGTACATTATGTTAAGTTTAAACAATTGTTATTTTAAATTTCATTAAATTTAAATTCAATTAAGGCTAAGTCTGTTCAATTTGAGTGTTGCTCAATTTAATATTTATTATTTTTTAAGTCCTGTTACTTTTATCTTCTGTTAAATTCTATCAAGATTGAATTCTGTTCATTTTCAGTAATGTTAATTTTAAGTTTTATCCAGCTTACATTTTGTTATGTTGTTCTCATTTTAAAGAACACAGTTCTGCAACTATAAAAATAAGATGAAAATTTACAACAGAAACCTTCCTAATTTAACTGT
>NW_028147458.1:0-2730 GCF_008360975.1 Lichenostomus cassidix
TGGCACAGAAGGTCGCTGGGATCATGGGCAGCCTTAGACAAAATGCTTTCAGCAACTCACAGAGGTGATGTCTCCTCTCTCCTCGGCGCTGCTGAGTCCACGCTTGAGTACTGGGGGCACAGCTTGACTCCCCCTACAAGAAGGAATTTTATCTCCTGGAGAGAGGCAGTGAAGGGCCAGGAAGATGATTATGGGACTGGAGGACCTCTTGCATGAGGAAATGCTGAGAGAGCTGGGACTGTTCACCCTGGAGAAGAGAAAGCCTGGTGTTGAGAGGGGAGATGTTCTTTCAGCAATGGATAGAAAAAGAATTTTAGAATCGCAGAATGGATTAGATTGGAAGTGAAATTTAAAGGTCATCTAGTCCAACCCTCCTGCTATGATCAGGGACACAAGTAGCTCAAGCTGCACCTAATCTGATCTTAAATGTATCTGTGGTTGGAGCAGATACAACTTCTTGGGGCAACTTTTTTCATCACTGTATTTATAAGAAATTCGCGATTATTTTTGTACCATACAGCACTTAGTAGAAATATCAGAGATTAACATGGTCTTATGTTTACTCCCTACATCTGTCACTAAAAGGTCTTGTGTCAGCTAATGCTTCCTTATTTACTTATATCAGTGACTAATATGTATTTGCCAATATTGTTGTTTTGAGGACAAGGATTGTGTGTCAGAGTGAAGAATGATAAGAGAAGTACATTATGACCAGACAACCTATTTGAGATATTCTCATGGAGAAAAATGCATCAGAAGATCTAGAACCATATTCAAACAAGTCCATGAAAATAATTAGCATATATGCATGTATTCAGGAAGGGTGATGAATATGTATTCATTTCTGGAACAGAACTTTTCTGTAAGGTTACTGAGCATGCTTTGAGGAGACATCCCCAGGCATCCAGAGCTGCTAATTCAGTAATGTTGGCTTTCTAACACAGCAAATTGGTTGGAGAGTTTATTTCATAGCTTTTGGTGACAGTGGACAAAGTGGATTGGAGGAAATTCATTTGGGAAGTGATGAGTAGACGTTCTCCCTCTCCCCTTCACAGCAACCCAAAGGCCACTGCTGGAGGGTTGCAGGGGGTATATGTTACAAATTATCCCCATGGCAATTTCATTTCTATACTAAACCAACCCAGTTCTCCCAGGCTCTGCAGCTGTTCCCTTCCTTGTCTTCATGGCCTTTCATTGCATTTGTTCCCCTCTGTCCATGTCCTTACGAGGCTTGGGAGCCTAGTGGGTAACTCAGTCGTCCACAGTCTCACCAGTGCTGAGCTGAAGAGGATTCCTCCCCAGTGAGCAAGGAGTCAGGTCAACATGCCAGGAGTCTGCATGGCAAACGAGGCTGGGGAAAACATGGGCTCACTGCTGAATGGGATGGGGACCAGGTGACACAGGATGTGTGTCCTAGTCTCTGCCAGGAAAAGGTTCATTTTGTACAGTAGCCAGGAGGGGGTGTGGCCAGAATCGACTCTTGTTCAATGCCATCTCAGGTCATTTGCCAGGCATGGGAGTAAGAGATTCCCTCTCTTCTTCAGGTCAGGAGGAGGGAGGGGGAGAAAGCTCAGCAGGCAAAAGAATCTTGTTTTGCTTTCTGTGTAAGTAATTTCTTCATTTTATACTTTTTGTTATTAATAATGTTGCTGGTACTGTTCATTCGTCATCTCGCAACAAATTATTCTTATCTCAACCTGCGATTTTAACCATTGTGCCTCCAATTTTCAACCCCATTCCCAGAGCAGAAACTGGAAAGGGAAGGGATAGAAGGACTAAACAAGCTCTGGTTTGGGACAGTCTCCATGGAGGACACTGAATTGGGGTCTACTATTCCTAAAACACAACAAGAAGGGAAAGGGCTGAGGTACTGAATGCTTTATTCTCCTCAGGCTTCAGCAGCCAGACCAGCCTTCAGAAAGTCCATTTCCCACAGCCCAGGGGGAGAGACTGGAATAATGAATATGTACCCTTGCACAACCCATGTTACTGAGCCCTTTCCTAGTCCTTAATGAAAGACTTTGTCCAGAAGGTTCTCAGGGAAGTCAGTGCTGAAAGCACAAGTGAATGAAGAATACAAAACATCCACTCTTTTCTCACCCACACAGACCCTTTGCCTCACTTGCAGAAGGCTGTAAGTGTAGCGAAGCACAATTGCCACTTCCCAAAGCCTTGCTGACTTTCCATGAGGAAGGAGGGCTGTGAGGTGCTCCAGGGGCCAAAGCAGAGATTCCCCTGATGTCCATGGTGAAGACAATGGTGATGCAGGTTGTCCCTCTGCAGACCATGGCAATGGATACCAGATCAGATATTGATCCTGCAGACAGTGTAGAACCCCACACAGGAGTGAGTGGATATGGCCTGAAAACATCTGTGACTCCATGGAGAGCACACATTGGAGCAGGCTCCTGATGGGAGCTGTGGTCCCATGGAGTGAGTAGCCCAGGCCAGAGGAGGTTTTCTGACAGAACCTGTGTCCCACAGAGGAGCCACAGTGCTGCAGTGTGTTCCTGAAGGGATGCACCCTGTGGAAAAGACCTACTGGGTGGGAGGAGTTTGTGAAGAACTGCAGCCAGAGGGAAGAACGTGCCCTGATGAAGGTCCTGGAGAAATGTTTTCATCCATGGGTTGGATGGCACACTGAAGCAGGGAAAGAGAGTGAGAAGGAAAAAATAGCAGGGAAAACAGGAACTGATTGCAAGCTACATTCCCCATCCCTGTTTGCAGGGA